>NC_039364.1:259993427-260273301 GCF_003573695.1 Papaver somniferum | reverse complement strand
GGAAATCCTAAGGGATTCAAGCCTAGAACATGTGTTGATGGCACAAAGCAGACAACAGTTGAAGCTCCACCAAAGAGAAAGTACAAAGCTAAAGCTGCTGCAAATTCTGGAGGTGCATCTGCTGCAAATTCTCAACCTTGTGCTAGCAGATCTAAGACGCAAACAAGCGTTGCTCAATCTTCCCAACCAGCTGCAACATCTTCTGCAAAATCCAAAGGTGTCATGAGAAAGGCAGGTGATGAATCTTGTTCTCAGCCCAGTTTCAGTCAGCACAACACCCATGTTGGATCTGTTAGCAACAACATAACCTTTACAGCTCCAAACCCAAAAGGAAAGAAGAGAGCAAAGAAGTATATGAAGCTTTAGATGTACCTATTTTATGTTGAGTTGTGTTTATGATGACTCTATTTTATATTTGAATGTTAAGACAATTTCTGGAATGTTATGTTAAGACAGTGTAGAGTTACTGAAATATATAGTCTTTTATTACTATTGCAGTTACATTTGCAGATTTTTCTTGAATTCCTTGCATACTTCATATACTATTGTTTCTATAACTATTGCATCTTACACAAGTTCAATTTAAGTATGGAATTACAATTCTCTTTGGAGCACTGTTGATTGTTAAGGGACCAGCCACGTGTACACAACTTACGTGGAAGAATAGACGAGTTGGCAAGTGAGTTGGAAGATTTAGCTGTTGACATGGAGGTTAACTTTCCGTTAGCCGTTTTTTCAAAAAAACGGTCAAAACAGAAGTACATTTGTAAATGTGAAAAAAACGGGGGTACATCTGTATGCGCCCAAAAAAACAGGGGTACATCAGTATTTCACCCTTTTTAATTTCAAAACCACAAATTGATTTTCTTTCATTAACACAATGATCACACCACATGAACAGTAGTTTCAGTCTTGTTCACTGGCAACACATTCTGCTGGTTCCTGTCGTACACAAATTGAAGATGTTGTGATAATATCTGTACACAGACAAAGCAAATGACAAATGAAAACATCCAATACATCAACCAAATTGAAGATTTGTGATCACCATCCAAGTGGCACCATTATCCACTAGACCACATAATAACATGATGTATAACCACGGGACACAGTAGATTAATTCAGATTTCAGACTATGAAATGAAAAACCTGAACATGATGGCGCTTTAACTTAAACCCGTGACGAGTTCACAAAAGCTGAGAGCTGAAAAGTAGGTGTTTGTCTTTTAGATTAGGAGGCTACAATATCAAAAATGAAGTTTTCACCGATTTCAATAGGCACATGCCAAGATCTTACACCACTACATGAACACCATCAAAATCCTAAATTTAGGAATGGACGTGAAAGCCGTGTAACCAATGAGTGGTTGACCCACAGTGGTGTGTATATAAACCGCTGTATACATATCATTTTCGGTTTTACACCACTATGTATCAGTCATTGATTTGTTCACATGGTTTGTGAAATACCCACCATTTTCAAAACGATGCGTCATTCCTAAATCTACGGTTTAGATGGAATACAAGTACTTATGTTCTGATTCAACATGGGCCCAGAAAGTACCACAGACTTGCAAATCCGAAAGATTATAATGAAACAGGATTGACAGTTTCAACTACTAGAATTTAAATTTGCAATACTCGAACGAGTTTAGCCTGGTGGTACAAAAACTACAACTGGGTCTGAGATCGTGTGGATGTACATTTCTAGCAGAGATTTAAAAGGGTTTTAGCTAAAGAGGATACATTCTCAGGTTAAAAAAGTAGAATCAATCAATCTAAAAGAAAAACAGAAATCTGACCAAAAAAAGAAAAAGAAGCACAAGTTGAATAAGATTTTTAAAATAATTCAAGAACCTAAATACAGACAGATATGAACAACTAAACTGTTAAGCATAAGATAACGAACGACGGCATCGAATACATCAGATAACGAACGAAAACATCGAATAGTCAAACAAATTGACGATTAGTGATCACATTCAAGTGCTACCAGAAAAACAATACAATCAGACCGCATTGTAAGCTAAAGGAAAACCAATAGGAAGAAGAGAAAAAGGAGGAAAAAAGAAACACACGTTCTCTGGTTAAAAAAGTAAAATGAATCATTCTAAAAAAACAGAAATTTGTTGAATAAGATTTTTATAATCAATTGAACAACTACAAACAGTTGAACGTCAGAATAAAATCATCATACTGTACGTTATTGTTTTGGTTGCAGTCGAATCTTAATTTTAGTAAGCTGATGGTGAAAAGATTCAAGTGTAGTAAGCATTTAACTTTTAAAGTAATATAATTGGAAAAGAAAGACTCAAACACTAGTTATCAGTTGTTGCATTTAATGTATCTAGATCTAGTAAAAATGAAGTTGATATCTAATGAAAAAATGACATTGCAATAACAACAATTGGATCAAATAAAGAGATAGCTCTCAAGGAAAGTACACTTACAGAACCAATCATCTTTATAACATTTGAAGTCCGGACGTTATTTCCACCAACGGTCCATCTCTTTAATAGATGTGCCGTTGAACCTCATTAACCTTTATCTGATACAGGTGGATACATACCATATGAGTCGATGGTTGCTGAAACTTCATCAACTGAAAAAGCCCCTACACACTAATTGCAACATTCTTGATACGCAGATATTCTGAGTTCTCCTGAGAGAAAGAATATAAATGTCAAGCACCAGCATTACATATTGTAGCCAGGATCAACATCTAACAAACCGAAGTACATTCACAAAAACAGAAAAAAGAAAAATCATAAACTGAAAGCCATTACAGTTATATCGAATACAAATCATATCTCGAAGAAGTTTGTAACAATTCAACCACTTAATTCGGAAGCAGCAAACATAACCCAACCGAAACAAATAAGCCCTAAAATCTTACCAGATAAACCTTGACGAAAAGTTGGCAAATAAATCATAAAAATATAATTTATCAAAAAACATCGTTTCTTCAATAAAATGTGGAACCCGATCTAAAATGTTCAGACAGCTACAAACCAGGAAACCAAGCCACATCAGGTCTGTGAATATGAAAATTGTTGCATGACATTCACCACAGAGACATGGTTTCAAGAAAAAAATTGTGATCACCGTTAAAGTGGCGCCAGAAAAATTATCAATTAGACATGACATTCACCAAATCTGAAGACGTATTACCATTTCTTAACTCATATGAGTGTTTAGATCCACAAGAAAACAAAAACACGATGCTTGAAATCTTGTTCCTGGTTGGTTCTCCAATCTTGTCTAAATCCAGTGGTAGGGACTGGTTTGTTTTACTTGATGTAAAAGAGGGATCTTTTTTACCTCGCGTTTTTAGGGGCCACTCAAAAGGATTTAGGGGCCATCAATTTATACCCATCCAAAGACTCTAGTTAAGGGGTATCCTATATGATATTGAAGTTACATAAATGCCCTTCTGGTAAAACCGTATAAAAACCAAATCAAAAAAAATTCTACTCATTTCAACTCTTCTTCTTCCAGTTTCATATCTTCCGATTGTGGAAGAAAAAAAACTTTCCCTCGTTCAACCGAAACATCGCCGCGAATCGTAAAATCAAAACATCGTCGATTCGTTTATAAAACAATGGATAAGGGAAATGAAACCCACTGACCTAGAACCAAAAATTTTGCTCGGGGTATCGATCCAAAGATTGGGATTTTAGCAAGAAATAAAGAAATTCTTGCTGCAAATGAAGAAGAAAGCGAAGAACGCGAAGAACAAGTACCCGGCAATGTAGTCGGTGGTGGCGATTCCGAAGTCAAACACTTCGTCAACTTCAAATGGCCCCAATTAGGTAAGAATCTATCATTTTTGGTGTTTATTTCGCTTTAATTCGACGAATCGAGAAAAAAAATTCTAGGGTTTTCGTTTTTTTATCCAGATTCGGGCGATATTCATGCTTATTTACTTCCGAATGTAGTCGTGTTCTTCGTTTCTCAAGAACATCGACAATATTCGGGAGATATATTTGTTGGTTATCTGCCGAATATTGTTGGCCATATCTTCCTGGATACAAACTGGTAATAATCGGTAGTTTGATGAATTTTTTGGCTTCCGAATCTATATTTAAGTAGACACACAGTATTCGGAAGTACACACACTACCGAATATATATATTGAAAAAATCTCAAAATTTCTGATATAGGAAAAATCCCATTTTGGGGCCAGTATTTATTCGGAAGACAATATAATGTTTTATACCTCCGATTGTGTAGGATAAAATTTTAGAGTTTCTGAACTCCAGTTGATGAATATTCGGTTGTAAACATGTTTAGTTATATTCCGATTGTTTTTCATTCGGCAAAATATGTGTCTTCTTACTTCCGAATTTGTTTATTCGGGTTATAGTTTTGTACTTTTGCTTCCGATTGTGTAGGATGAAAAATTTAGAGCTTCTGAACTCCAATTGATGCATATTCGGTTTTAAACATGTTTAGTTATATTTCGATTGTTTTGTATTCGGGAACAGTATGTGTCTTTTTACTTCTGAATGTGTACATTCGGGTTATATTTCCATACTTTGTCTTCCGGTTGTATAGTTTGTAAATATTGTTCCTTTCTTTGTTGTTTAGACAAAGTCGAGAAAGGAGGAAGAAAGTGACAGCTAGTGCTAGGAGGGAAAGGAGCGCCAAAGATAATTCAAGTGCTCAACAAAGCTTACAAGAACAAAGCAGTCAACAAGGAGTGCAACCAAGTGCTGAAAAAAGTGTAGAACAACAAGGCAGTGAACAAGGGGTGCAACCAAGTGTTGAACAAGCCGCTCAACAAAGTGCAGAACCAACTGCTCCACAAGTTACACCCCACCATGAAATTGAACCAGTTGATCCAGTGCCAAGAGTAGAAGAAGAAGGACAACCAAGTGGTACCCAAAAAGCCAAAAAAGGAAAAGATGGTGTAAAGAAGGATATTGCTAAGAAAGCATCACATCTTGTCCCTCAGCACTTGAAGAACAAGGGTATTCTAGCACGCACAATCCTTGGGCTACCGGCGGATGGAGGAAAATTGCTATTTGGATACAAAGACTCATGGGACAGAGAAATATACGAAACCGAGGTAATAAAATTACTATTTTTTATTAATGTATTGTTTATGTGTTATATCGTAATATTTGTATTAAGGGTTTTTTTATGTACTTTAATAGGATCATCAAGATGCGGTCCGTCTACTCAAACCTACCGCTGCACCAACAAAAATGCTTGCGTGGCCTTTATCTGGTGAATGTGAAAGGTTCAAGTCAATTGTTGCCAACTCGGGGTTAGATAATGCCGCCGAGAATTCATTGTTGGAACATGATCGTGTGGCCATATCGGCGTTCGTGGAGAGAATGTATCCTGAGACCGATACTTTCCATATGCCGTTTGGGGAGATGACGATTACTCCGGATGATGTTGTGCAGATTCTTAACCTTCCCGACCAAGGCACAGCTGTGAAGTTTAACTACACAAAGCAGTTAATTTGGGCACAACTTTATGCTCTAACTAAAAAGTGCTTAAGTTGGGATGAAGAGACAACAACAGCAGAGTGTAGGAGGCATGCAAGTTACAGAACAAGACAGATCAACATTACAGCTTTGATGAATATGTTTCGAGGCACCTTGGAGAAGGAAAAGAATGGAACGTTAACTGATGAGTAAGTGAAGCACGCTGCCACCGCATATCTCCTTTGTGTATTGGGATGTGTCATATTCCCCAATACTTCTGGCAACCGGATCGACGCCAACCTTATACAACTTTTGGATCCTTTCCATGAAGTCGGTGACTATTCTTGGGGCACGTCATGCCTAGCATTCTTGATGGAAGAGTTGAGAAAGGCTTCGAGGCTAGGAACCTGCCAAGTTGCAGGGAACGTGGATCTATTGCAGGTTTTTTCTTTAACTCTATAACTCACTCTATAGTTATTCGGTATACAATACATATGATCCATATTCATAACTCCAAATGACGCATATTCGGTAGGATATTATCCATCTCTTTTCCCGAATGTTGGTTATTCGGTGGTTAGGTACTTACTTTGTTTTCCGATTATATACAATCGGAAATATTCTTTTGATATTAGAACCGAATATACAGGCCAGAAAATCTATAGGTTACTGAACTCCATATGACGCATATTCGGTAGGAAATTATCCATCTCTTTTCTCGAATGTTGGTTATTCGGTGGTTAGGTACTTACTTTGTTTTCCGATTATATACAATCGGAAATATTCTTTTGATATTAGAACTGAATATACAGGCCAGAAAAACTATAGGTTACTGAACTCCAGATGACGCATATTCGGTAGGAAATGATCCATCTCTATTTCTGAATGTTTGGTATTCGGTGGATAGGTATTCAGTTTTATTTCCGATTATATATAATCGGAGATAAAGTTTGGAAATTACTACCGAATATACACAATCTATTTACTAAAACTTGGTTTCTTATGTATATAGGCATGGATCTATGACCACTTCCCTATCCTGAAGTTGGCCGGAGAGAACCCGGGGTGGTGCAAAGGTACTCCTAGAGGAACAAAGTATATATTTGAAGACAATCGTTCTAGGACAAAAGAGCAGCAGTTGATTCACATGAGGGAGATTTTGGACCAATTGAAGGCCTCAGACGTATGCTTTGATCCATACAAGGAAGATCGAGCCAGTGGGCATATAAATGTTCGGTCGGACTTGTCCCTTTATTTTGGACCGTTGTGGCACCCCACAGGATATGTGATGTATAACCCCTCTAGGGTGATGCGACAACACGGGTATATATAACAGCAACCTGTGGAGAAAATGGGGGATTACTACAAATTGGAGTTGGAGTTGTGCTCTTCTAGTGGTGATAATCTCACGATTGTTCACACAGGCCCACCTACTGTTCTTGATAACTGGGATAAGAGGAATGACTTCATTATCAACACTGGTAGACGAACCACCCGAGGTGATGAAAATTCTCCAGACTATATGAGTTGGTATAACAAGGTATCACATCCTTTGGTTATCCGTGAAATCAAATCCAACACTACTGCGGCGGGTTCAAGTTATAATTGTATCATCAAAGACAAACCAGCTGGTTATGATAGACTGGTGCGTGTTCTTATATTTTTGTTCATTTTATATTATTCCTATAAATCTTAGGTAATTACCGTTTGATGTTATGTCATTACGTATAAAAAACAGGTGAATAGGTTCAAGCGTGTCTCCAAAATGTTAACTGCATGCCTTAAGAGCGGAGATCCCATGCCAGCTGAGAAGATCAAAGAGGCTAGAGATCTAGTTGATAATATGGATAACGAAGATTATGCTGCCCAGTTTGGGGAGAAAGTCACGAAGAGACATCAACCCAAGGTGGCAGTATCAAAGACGGGTAAAAGAACTCGAGCTTCATCGAGCGCTGAAGCAGCTCCAACTGAAGCTGCTCCAACTGAAGGTGCTCAAACCCGTGGTCGTGCAGGACTGGGAGGTAGTCACGGTCGTAAAGTAAAGAAGAGCAGATAAATAACAATGATTTGTGTTGTACATTCGGAAGTTTGGGTAACTAAGTTAGACAAGTTCAAATGACAATGATTTGTGTGGTACATTCGAAAATTTTGGTAACTAAGTTAACTTCCGATTATTTGAAGTTCAAAATTTGAAAAGTATCATTTTTTCCCAAATTCTGATTTTTGGGCCATCGTACATTCGGAACTTTACAAAAAACATTATCCTCCGAATATTACAAGTTCAAAACAAACCATCCCATGGCTCTAGGTGGTTCCAAGGGCCAATATAGAAGGTTAGACACCCCATATTCGGAAGTTCTGGTAACTGAGTTACCTTCCGATTATTTCAAGTTCAAAATTTGAAAAGTATCAGTTTTTCCCAAATTCTGATTTTTGGGCCATCGTTCATTCGGAACTTTACAAAAAAAATTATCCTCCGAATATTGCAAGTTCAAAACAAACCATGCCATGGCTCTAGGTGGTTCCAAGGGCCAATATAGAAGGTTAGACACCCCATATTCGGAAGTTTTGGTAACTGAGTTAACTTCCGATTATTTCAAGTTCAAAATTTGAAAAGTATCAGTTTTTCCCAAATTCTGATTTTTGGGCCATCGTTCATTCGGAACTTTACAAAAAAAATTATCCTCCGAATATTACAAGTTCAAAACAAACCATGCCATGGCTCTAGGTGGTTCCAAGGGCCAATATAGAAGGTTAGACACCCCATATTCGGAAGTTCGGGTAACTGAGTTACCTTCCGATTATTTCAAGTTCAAAATTTGAAAAGTATCAGTTTTTCCCAAATTCTAATTTTTGGGCCATCGTTCATTCGGAACTTTACAAAAAACATTATCCTCCGAATATTACAAGTTCAAAAAAAACCATGGCATGGCTCTAGGTGGTTCCAAGGGCCAATATAGAAGGTTAGACACCCCATATTCGGAAGTTCGGGTAACTGAGTTACCTTCCGATTATTTCAAGTTCAAAATTTGAAAAGTATCAGTTTTTCCCAAATTCTGATTTTTGGGCCATCGTTCAATCGGAACTTTACAAAAAAAATTATCCTCCGAATATTACAAGTTCAAAACAAACCATGCCATGGCTCTAGGTGGTTCCAAGGGCCAATATAGAAGGTTAGACACCCCATATTCGGAAGTTCGGGTAACTGAGTTACCTTCCGATTATTTCAAGTTCAAAATTTGAAAAGTATCAGTTTTTCCCAAATTCTGATTTTTGGGCCATCGTTCATTCGGAACTTTACAAAAAAAATTATCCTCCGAATATTACAAGTTCAAAACAAACCATGCCATGGCTCTAGGTGGTTCCAAGGGCCAATATTGAAGGTTAGACACCCCATATTCGGAAGTTCTGGTAACTGAGTTAACGTCCGATTATTTCAAGTTCAAAATTTGAAAAGTATCAGTTTTTCCCAAATTCTGATTTTTGGGCCATCGTTCATTCGGAACTTTACAAAAAAAAATATCCTCCGAATGTTTTATTCGGAGGGAATACATGTATCGTTAGCAACCGATTGTAGTGCATCATTGGTACGAAACCTCAACGGCAAATGAATGTACACAGTTTACTGAGTGCAAAAAATGATATAATCGGAAGCTAAAATATATAGTAAAACATCCGAATATACATAACCGGGAGATAACTTTAATCGATAAACATCCGATTTTCAAGTTTTCGGAAATTTTATTTTGAGGCCACTGTTATATTCGGCAGTCAAATAATGTTAAACTATTACCGATTGTAAAGGATAAGAATACTGAGTTTTGAAATTTTTTGAGGAATTCGCTTTTGGGGCCATTCGGGGGAAAATAACTCTACATAACTACCGAATGTAGATTTTTTGGACAACCAGTTTGGGGTTTTTTCTCATATTCGGCAGTAAACTACTATCTTGGAACTACCGAATATACATATTTGGTACTCAGTGATTTATATTCGTAAGTTTATTCGAGAAATTATCTACCGAATCTGGATAGTTCATGGCATTCAATGCATGCAATAATTGGTTTTTCTTGTTTACAAAAGCACACAAATGCATGCAAATCGAGTTCAGGGCTACCTTCGAACCTGTGGGGGGAAGAAATTCTCTCTGCTTGCTATATATTGAACCGAGTTCCATTTAAGAAATTCGACAAAACTCCATATGAGTTGTGGAAAGGAAGACAACCGTCCTATGCATACTTTAAAGTGTGGGGGTGTTTGGCCAAGGTGGCCACTCCTCGTTCCAAGAAAACCAAAATAGGACCAAAAACTGTAGATTGTGTTTTCCTAGGATATCCTGAGCACACTAGTGCTTATAGGTTCATGGTAATTGGTGAGAACACCATAATGGAATCCAGAGATGCAGTGTTTTTCGAACACATTTTCCCTTTAGGGTCTGGACCTCATAAAAGGGTCCGCGATGATCTCTCAGATGTTCCTTCGACTAGTCAACCCCCGTCTCTAGATGCTGAAACCGAACCTAGAAGAAGTAAGAGGGTCAGAACCGAGAAAGGTTTCGGTCCAGATTTTGTGACTCTTACGGTAGAGTCTGAACCCCAAACCTATAAGGAAGCTATGACTTCTCCGGAAGCTCCCTTCTGGGAAGAAGCTTCAAATAATGAGTGGGATTCCATTCAACAAAATGAAACTTGGGAGCTTGTAGACTTACCTCCTGGTAGTAAAACCATAGGTTGCAAGTGGGTCTTCAAAAGGAAACTTAGAACAGATGGAACTATAGAAAAACACAAAGCTAGGTTGGTATCTAAGGGGTACAGACAACAGGAAGGATTAGATTTCTTTGACACCTATTCACCGGTCACTAGAATCACTTCTATCCGGATGTTGATTGCTATTGCTTCTATTTATGATTTGCATATACATCAGATGGATGTTAAAACTGCTTTTTTATATGGTGAATTGAATGAAGAAATTTATATGGACCAACCGGAAGGTTTTGTTGTGAAAGGTTTTGAAGATAAAGTATGCAAACTGAAAAAATCTTTGTATGGTTTAAAACAAGCACCTAAACAGTGGCATGAAAAATTTAATCATGTAATGATATCTAATGGCTTCAAGGTTAATGAATCTGATAAATGTGTTTACATTAAATCTGTGGACGATTCTCATGTTATTGTGTGCCTATATGTTGATGATATGCTCATATTAGGAAGTAACCTTGATCGTATCAATACCACTAAAAGCATGCTTAACGAAAACTTTGACATGAAAGACTTAGGCCCTGCTGATGTAATCTTAGGGATGAAAATCAGAAAGATGTCTGATGGATATAGTCTTAGTCAATCTCATTATGTTGAAACTGTGCTTAAGAGATTTAATCATGAAAAAGCTAAACCTGCAACTACTCCTTATGATCCCAATTGCAAATTGAAAAAGAACAAGGGTGAGGGTATTTATCAACTTGAGTATTCTCGTGTTATTGGCAGTCTTATGTATTTAATGAACTGTACAAGACCTGATATTGCTTATACTGTGAGTAGATTAAGCAGGTACACTTGCAACCCTGGGCAGGATCACTGGAATGCTCTCTACAGAGTTCTACGGTACCTGAGAGGAACTTCAAACTATTGCCTAAGTTTTGGGAAGTATCCTGCTGTGCTAGAAGGTTATTGTGATGCTAACTGGATATCAGACTCAGATGAGTTCAAATCCACTAGCGGGTACATCTTCACACTTGGTGGTGCGTCTGTGTCATGGAAGTCTACCAAACAGACATGTATAGCTCGATCCACCATGGAGTCTGAGTTTATAGCCTTGGAGAAAGCTGGAGAGGAAGCTGAATGGATACGAGGTTTCCTGGGTGGAATTCCACTCTGGCCCAAGCCTGTGTCTTCGATCGCAATCCACTGTGACAGTCAAGCTGCTATTGGATGCGCAAAGAATAGTGTATACAACGGAAAGTCTATACATCTTCGAAGAAGACACAAGACAGTGAAACAACTACTCTCTACTGGCATCATCTCTATAGACTTTGTAAGGTCTAAAGAGAATATTGCAGATCCTTTGACGAAAGGGTTATCTAGAGAGGTAGTTAGATCCACATCGAAGGGGATGGGACTCAAGCTCATAGAATAAATCGCCATGAAGGACACTCAACCTTGTGAATGGAGCTCCAAGATCAAGGTTCAATGAGATAACTAATTTTTGGTGATGTCGAGAGAAAGCACTATCTTTGTCCCTCCCTATGGTGTAACCGTATGATAGTGCTGCATGCATGTTTTAGGATGATCTGTCAGGATCTTAATGAGTTCCATGGCTTTGCTTACAGCGGAGTGTGGCAGGACACTCTTAATGGACTCACCTATGTGGATGTTGGAAGTGGGGCCGCTTCCTATGAGAATTTGAGCTTTTTCTCTAGAGACATTCATTAAGTCCGGGATTTAGCCCACGGCCAAAACGGGCACAACGGCAAGAGCTTGGCAGCTTTCTTTTTCTTTGAGACATCAAAGTGTGGTTGTTATTTCTGAATTGCACTCACTGTTGACGGTTCAAGACATTGTGTTCACCGAAACAACAAGAAGTTCCGGTAACCTCTCACTATGTTAAGGTTCAATCTCTGGGACACCTTAGCCTAATATTGATGTATTATGTTTTCTCGTATTTCGTCGATATGTTTTATCATTCATGTGGGGGATTGTTAGAAAAAACGCTTTAAAATTACCAATTTTTCCATGGACTGTGTTTTGATCCCTAGACCTATTGCCCATTAGTTGTTTTTTCTTTTGAATAGATAAAACAATAGTCCCACATTGACTAAAATCTAAAGAGTTTTAGACATAAATACCATAGAGTTGGCTATAAGGGCATGGCCCTTGGGTCATTAGACTTTTGTGCTTGGGGGGGAGGCTTAGACTAGGGCAAGGTTGCCTTTCCCGTACGCGCGGTGCTTCGCACAGAAGCACGCACGCCGCCGCCGTCCGTCCGGTCGGTCGGTCGGTCGGTCGGTCGGGTCGGGCTCGGGTTCGGGTTCGGGTGTGGGTGTGGGTGTGGGTGTGGGTTCATTAGATCCTATCTTTTTGCTGAAATTTTTGGTACGTGTTTTCCACACAAGTAGAAGAATCTTTTCTTTGTCTGAACGTGCTTGTCTTGGCTTCTTTGTCTGCACGAGTTTTCTCCTGACTTCTTTGTCTGAACGTGCTTGTCTTGGCTTCTTTGTCTGTACGTGTTTTGTCCTGGCTCTCTTGTATGTACGTATTTGGCTTGGCAGCAACACACTGCTCCATGCCTGTCAAAACAACTTTTCTTGCACTATCTTTAACCCAACATAACCAGTTTTTCCTGTCATACGCATGGGTTTTCTTTCTTGTTTGTAACTACACAAACACTATATAAGAGAGTAGTTGTAATCTCATAAGACATACCACAGAGAAATATCTCTTCTACTCTCCCTCAGTTTTTCTATAAACATCTCTTCTACTGTTTTAAGTTCTGCCAAGCTCTAAGGGTACCCTCATTGTATGCTACATTGAGGGGTACTAACTGTAGTTGTATCCTGGAGGTGACTCGCCAACTGCTGTAGCATCTCAGAGGAGGGGCAGACGATATTGCCTTTAGGACAGCGTAGTCTACGTGCCTCTACATTCTCTGTGCAGCAACATCAGCAACATTATTTTGTGCTAAGTATCTTCTTCTCAGTTACT
Source organism: Papaver somniferum (assembly GCF_003573695.1). NCBI lineage: Eukaryota > Viridiplantae > Streptophyta > Magnoliopsida > Ranunculales > Papaveraceae > Papaver > Papaver somniferum. The sequence goes on along the minus strand of NC_039364.1, from coordinate 260,260,166 downwards.
TTATTAGTATTTTTCTCAACAATCTAAAGGCAATATCCTCTTTACTATATTTTGTAACAACATGGGAAAGAGTACTGTAGACAAACCCCCAAAGTTTAGTGGCAAAGACTTTAAACGATGGCAGTCCAAAATGTTATTCTTCTTAAAAGACCAAAGGCTAGATGAAGTTGCCTTAGAAAGACCCTCAAGAAGGCTTCATGACCGTGGTTATGAAGATAGACTGGATAGGTGGACTAGGAAAAATTACATGTGCAAAAACCATATTCTTAACTGTCTGGATGACTCCTTGTACGACTTTTATAATGCAAAAGATAATTTTACTGCTTTTGATTTATGGGAAGCCCTAGAAGAAAAATATCTTGCTGAAGCTGCTGGAAGCAAGAAGTTCTTGGTGGCTAGGTTCCTGGAATATAAGATGACTGATGAAAAGCCTGTTGTAGAACAATTCGTCGAACTCCAGCTACTCATCAACGAAATTCTTGCTGAAGGCATGCATATTGATGAATCTCTACAAGTATCCGCAGTGATTGAAAAGCTACCACCCTCATGGAACGAGTACAAGAGGAGGCTGCGACACAAGAATCGTGAAATCACCATGGTGGAGCTGGGGAAAAAGATCCAGGTGGAGGAACTTCTGTGCTGCAAAGACAAGAGCCTGATGCTGAGCCAAGACATGTCAAACAAAGCTCATGTCCTGGACGATAATGCTGCGTCAAAGAAAAAGCACGGAGAATCCAGCAAAAATGGTAAACGTAACAAACAGCGTAACTCCAAAGGTAACCATCTTAAGCCAAAGGGTGGTGTCTCCAAAAACACCATCAAAGGCGACTGCTATAACTGTGGGAAAACTGGTCATATGGCCAAGGACTGTAGGGCACCTAAAAAGACCAAAAATGATCCTAAACAGAAAAATAAGGCAAACGTAGTAGATGATTCTGGATATTTTACTGGCATGGTGTCTGAAGTCAACCTTGTCTCTAATGTGACCAATGTGAGAGACTGGTGGCTTGATTCTGGAGCCACTAGGCATGTCTGTAAGTTCAGAAATGCTTTCTCCTCCTATAACAAAGTAGGAGACGATGAGAAATTGTTTATGGGAAACTATTCTACCTCTAAAGTGGTAAGAAAAGGCAAGGTTGAATTGAAGCTCACTTCAGGAAAAACTCTCGCATTGAATGACGTGTATCACGTCCCGGACATATGCAAGAATCTTATCTCAGAAACCATCTTACTTGGAAAAGGTTTTAAATTTGTAGCTGAGTCTAACAAAGTTGTAATCTCTAAAGGTGGTGACTTCGTAGGAAAAGGATATGTCACTGATAACATGATTAAGCTTAGTGTACTTTCTTTGAACTTGAATGATAATGCATCTTCTTCTGCTTATGTTTGTGACTCCTCACATGTTTGGCATGATAGACTAGGACATGTTAATTTCAAATCTATTGAAAGACTTGCTAAATTAGGCTGCATTCCTAAAATAAAATTTGACAGAGGTCATAAATGTGAAATTTGTGTTGAATCTAAATTTGCTAGAAAACCCTTTAACAAAAAGGTTGAACGTAGTACAACTCCCCTAGAACTAATCCACTCCGATTTGGGAGATTTGAAATCAACACCAACTAGAGGTGGGAAAAAATGGTACATCACTTTTATAGATGATCACTCAAGATACTGTCAGGTTTATCTTCTTAGAAGTAAAGATGAAGCCCTAGACGCTTTCAAATTATATAAACTTGAAGTAGAAAACCAAAGAGGTGTTACTATTAAAACTCTTAGGTCGGACCGAGGCGGTGAGTATGTGATACCTATAGGAGAATTCTGCAAACTTAATGGCATCATTCATGAAACTACTGCACCTTATTCACCTGAGTCGAATGGAGTAGCTGAAAGGAAAAACCGAACACTCATAGATATGGTGAACGCTATGTTAGCTAGTTCAGGGCTACCTTCGAACCTGTGGGGGGAAGCAATTCTCTCTGCTTGCTATATCTTGAACCGAGTTCCATTTAAGAAATCCGACAAAACTCCATATGAGTTGTGGAAAGGAAGACAACCGTCCTATGCATACTTTAAAATGTGGGGGTGTTTGGCCAAGGTGGCCACTCCTCGTTCCAAGAAAACCAAAATAGGACCAAAAACTGTAGATTGTGTTTTCCTAGGATATCCTGAGCACACTAGTGCTTATAGGTTCATGGTAATTGGTGAGAACACCATAATGGAATCCAGAGATGCAGTGTTTTTCGAACACATTTTCCCTTTAGGGTCTGGACCTCATAAAAGGGTCCGCGATGATCTCTCAGATGTTCCTTCGACTAGTCAACCCCCGTCTCTAGATGCTGAAACCGAACCTAGAAGAAGTAAGAGGGTCAGAACCGAGAAAGGTTTCGGTCCAGATTTTGTGACTCTTACGGTAGAGTCTGAACCCCAAACCTATAAGGAAGTTATGACTTCTCCGGAAGCTCCCTTCTGGGAAGAAGCTTCAAATAATGAGTGGGATTCCATTCAACAAAATGAAACTTGGGAGCTTGTAGACTTACCTCCTGGTAGTAAAACCATAGGTTGCAAGTGGGTCTTCAAAAGGAAACTTAGAACAGATGGAACTATAGAAAAACACAAAGCTAGGTTGGTAGCTAAGGGGTACAGACAACAGGAAGGATTAGATTTCTTTGACACCTATTCACCGGTCACTAGAATCACTTCTATCCGGATGTTGATTGCTATTGCTTCTATTTATGATTTGCATATACATCAGATGGATGTTAAAACTGCTTTTTTATATGGTGAATTGAATGAAGAAATTTATATGGACCAACCGGAAGGTTTTGTTGTGAAAGGTTTTGAAGATAAAGTATGCAAACTGAAAAAATCTTTGTATGGTTTAAAACAAGCACCTAAACAGTGGCATGAAAAATTTAATCATGTAATGATATCTAATGGCTTCAAGGTTAATGAATCTGATAAATGTGTTTACATTAAATCTGTGGACGATTCTCATGTTATTGTGTGCCTATATGTTGATGATATGCTCATATTAGGAAGTAACCTTGATAGTATCAATACCACTAAAAGCATGCTTAACGAAAACTTTGACATGAAAGACTTAGGCCATGCTGATGTAATCTTAGGGATGAAAATCAGAAAGATGTCTGATGGATATAGTCTTAGTCAATCTCATTATGTTGAAACTGTGCTTAAGAGATTTAATCATGAAAAAGCTAAACCTGCAACTACTCCTTATGATCCCAATTGCAAATTGAAAAAGAACAAGGGTGAGGGTATTTATCAACTTGAGTATTCTCGTGTTATTGGCAGTCTTATGTATTTAATGAACTGTACAAGACCTGATATTGCTTATACTGTGAGTAGATTAAGCAGGTACACTTGCAACCCTGGGCAGGATCACTGGAATGCTCTCTACAGAGTTCTACGGTACCTGAGAGGAACTTCAAACTATTGCCTAAGTTTTGGGAAGTATCCTGCTGTGCTAGAAGGGTATTGTGATGCTAACTGGATATCAGACTCAGATAAGTGCAAATCCACTAGCGGGTACATCTTCACACTTGGTGGTGCGTCTGTGTCATGGAAGTCTACCAAACAGACATGTATAGCTCGATCCACCATGGAGTCTGAGTTTATAGCCTTGGAGAAAGCTGGAGAGGAAGCTGAATGGATACGAGGTTTCCTGGGTGGAATTCCACTCTGGCCCAAGCCTGTGTCTTCGATCGCAATCCACTGTGACAGTCAAGCTGCTATTGGATGCGCAAAGAATAGTGTATACAACGGAAAGTCTATACATCTTCGAAGAAGACACAAGACAGTGAAACAACTACTCTCTACTGGCATCATCTCTATAGACTTTGTAAGGTCTAAAGAGAATATTGCAGATCCTTTGACGAAAGGGTTATCTAGAGAGGTAGTTAGATCCACATCGAAGGGGATGGGACTCAAGCTCATAGAATAAATCGCCATGAAGGACACTCAACCTTGTGAATGGAGCTCCAAGATCAAGGTTCAATGAGATAACTAATTTTTGGTGATGTCGAGAGAAAGCACTATCTTTGTCCCTCCCTATGGTGTAACCGTATGATAGTGCTGCCTGCATGTTTTAGGATGATCTGTCAGGATCTTAATGAGTTCCATGGCTTTTCTTACAGCGGAGTGTGGCAGGACACTCTTAATGGACTCACCTATGTGGATGTTGGAAGTGGGGCCGCTTCCTATGAGAATTTGAGCTTTTTCTCTAGAGACATTCATTAAGTCCGGGATTTAGCCCACGGCCAAAACGGGCACAACGGCAAGAGCTTGGCAGCTTTCTTTTTCTTTGAGACATCAAAGTGTGGTTTTTATTTCTGAATTGCACTCACTGTTGACGGTTCAAGACATTGTGTTCACCGAAACAACAAGCAGTTCTGGTAACCTCTCACTATGTTAAGGTTCAATCTCTGGGACACCTTAGCCTAATATTGATGTATTATGTTTTCTCGTATTTCGTCGATATGTTTTATCATTCATGTGGGGGATTGTTAGAAAAAACGCTTTAAAATTACCAATTTTTCCATGGACTGTGTTTTGATCCCTAGACCTATTGCCCATTAGTTGTTTTTTCTTTTGAATAGATAAAACAATAGTCCCACATTGACTAAAATCTAAAGAGTTTTAGACATAAATACCATAGAGTTGGCTATAAGGGCATGGCCCTTGGGTCATTAGACTTTTGTGCTTGGGGGGGAGGCTTAGACTAGGGCAAGGTTGCCTTTCCCGTACGCGCGGTGCTTCGCACAGAAGCACGCACGCCGCCGCCGTCCGTCCGGTCGGTCGGGCTCGGGCTCGGGCTCGGGTTCGGGTGTGGGTTCATTAGATCCTATCTTTTTGCTGAAATTTTTGGTACGTGTTTTCCACACAAGTAGAAGAATCTTTTCTTTGTCTGAATGTGCTTGTCTTGGCTTCTTTGTCTGCACGAGTTTTCTCTTGACTTCTTTGTCTGAACGTGCTTGTCTTGGCTTCTTTGTCTGCACGAGTTTTCTCCTGACTTCTTTGTCTAAACGTGCTTGTCTTGGCTTCTTTGTCTGTACGTGTTTTGTCCTGGCTCTCTTGTATGTACGTATTTGGCTTGGCAGCAACACACTGCTCCATGCCTGTCAAAACAACTTTTCTTGCACTATCTTTAACCCAACATAACCAGTTTTTCCTGTCATACGCATGGGTTTTCTTTCTTGTTTGTAACTACACAAACACTATATAAGAGAGTAGTTGTAATCTCATAAGACATACCACAGAGAAATATCTCTTCTACTCTCCCTCAGTTTTTCTATAAACATCTCTTCTACTGTTTTAAGTTCTGCCAAGCTCTAAGGGTACCCTCATTGTATGCTACATTGAGGGGTACTAACTGTAGTTGTATCCTGGAGGTGACTCGCCAACTGCTGTAGCATCTCAGAGGAGTGGCAGGCGATATTGCCTTTAGGACAGCGTAGTCTACGTGCCTCTACATTCTCTGTGCAGCAACATAAGCAACATTATTTTGTGCTAAGTATCTTCTTCTCAGTTACTTTATTAGTATTTTTCTCAACAATCTAAAGGCAATATCCTCTTTACTATATTTTGTAACAACATGGGAAAGAGTACTGTAGACAAACCCCCAAAGTTTAGTGGCAAAGACTTTAAACGATGGCAGTCCAAAATGTTATTCTTCTTAAAAGACCAAAGGCTAGATGAAGTTGCCTTAGAAAGACCCTCAAGAAGGCTTCATGACCGTGGTTATGAAGATAGACTGGATAGGTGGACTAGGAAAAATTACATGTGCAAAAACCATATTCTTAACTGTCTGGATGACTCCTTGTACGACTTTTATAATGCAAAAGATAATTTTACTGCTTTTGATTTATGGGAAGCCCTAGAAGAAAAATATCTTGCTGAAGCTGCTGGAAGCAAGAAGTTCTTGGTGGCTAGGTTCCTGGAATATAAGATGACTGATGAAAAGCCTGTTGTAGAACAATTTGTCGAACTCCAGCTACTCATCAACGAAATTCTTGCTGAAGGCATGCATATTGATGAATCTCTACAAGTATCCGCAGTGATTGAAAAGCTACCACCCTCATGGAACGAGTACAAGAGGAGGCTGCGACACAAGAATCGTGAAATCACCATGGTGGAGCTGGGGAAAAAGATCCAGGTGGAGGAACTTCTGTGCTGCAAAGACAAGAGCCTGATGCTGAGCAAAGACATGTCAAACAAAGCTCATGTCCTGGACGATAATGCTGCGTCAAAGAAAAAGCACGGAGAATCCAGCAAAAATGGTAAACGTAACAAACAGCGTAACTCCAAAGGTAACCATCCTAAGCCAAAGGGTGGTGTCTCCAAAAACACCATCAAAGGCGACTGCTATAACTGTGGGAAAACTGGTCATATGGCCAAGGACTGTAGGGCACCTAAAAAGACCAAAAATGATCCTAAACAGAAAAATAAGGCAAACGTAGTAGATGATTCTGGATATTTTACTGGCATGGTGTCTGAAGTCAACCTTGTCTCTAATGTGACCAATGTGAGAGACTGGTGGCTTGATTCTGGAGCCACTAGGCATGTCTGTAAGTTCAGAAATGCTTTCTCCTCCTATAACAAAGTAGGAGACGATGAGAAATTGTTTATGGGAAACTCTTCTACCTCTAAAGTGGTAGGAAAAGGCAAGGTTGAATTGAAGCTCACTTCAGGAAAAAACTCTCGCATTGAATGACGTGTATCACGTCCCGGACATATGCAAGAATCTTATCTCAGAAACCATCTTACTTGGAAAAGGTTTTAAATTTGTAGCTGAGTCTAACAAAGTTGTAATCTCTAAAGGTGGTGACTTCGTAGGAAAAGGATATGTCACTGATAACATGATTAAGCTTAGTGTACTTTCTTTGAACTTGAATGATAATGCATCTTCTTCTGCTTATGTTTGTGACTCCTCACATGTTTGGCATGATAGACTAGGACATGTTAATTTCAAATCTATTGAAAGACTTGCTAAATTAGGCTGCATTCCTAAAATAATCTTTGACAGAGGTCATAAATGTGAAATTTGTGTTGAATCTAAATTTGCTAGAAAACCCTTTAACAAAAAGGTTGAACGTAGTACAACTCCCCTAGAACTAATCCACTCCGATTTGGGAGATTTGAAATCAACACCAACTAGAGGTGGGAAAAAATGGTACATCACTTTTATAGATGATCACTCAAGATACTGTCAGGTTTATCTTCTTAGAAGTAAAGATGAAGCCCTAGACGCTTTCAAATTATATAAACTTGAAGTAGAAAACCAAAGAGGTGTTACTATTAAAACTCTTAGGTCGGACCGAGGCGGTGAGTATGTGATACCTATAGGAGAATTCTGCAAACTTAATGGCATCATTCATGAAACTACTGCACCTTATTCACCTGAGTCGAATGGAGTAGCTGAAAGGAAAAACCGAACACTCATAGATATGGTGAACGCTATGTTAGCTAGTTCAGGGATACCTTCGAACCTGTGGGGGGAAGCAATTCTCTCTGCTTGCTATATCTTGAACCGAGTTCCATTTAAGAAATCCGACAAAACTCCATATGAGTTGTGGAAAGGAAGACAACCGTCCTATGCATACTTTAAAGTGTGGGGGTGTTTGGCCAAGGTGGCCACTCCTCGTTCCAAGAAAACCAAAATAGGACCAAAAACTGTAGATTGTGTTTTCCTAGGATATCCTGAGCACACTAGTGCTTATAGGTTCATGGTAATTGGTGAGAACACCATAATGGAATCCAGAGATGCAGTGTTTTTCGAACACATTTTCCCTTTAGGGTCTGGACCTCATAAAAGGGTCCGCGATGATCTCTCAGATGTTCCTTCGACTAGTCAACCCCCGTCTCTAGATGCTGAAACCGAACCTAGAAGAAGTAAGAGGGTCAGAACCGAGAAAGGTTTCGGTCCAGATTTTGTGACTCTTACGGTAGTGTCTGAACCCCAAACCTATAAGGAAGCTATGACTTCTCCGGAAGCTCCCTTCTGGGAAGAAGCTTCAAATAATGAGTGGGATTCCATTCAACAAAATGAAACTTGGGAGCTTGTAGACTTACCTCCTGGTAGTAAAACCATAGGTTGCAAGTGGGTCTTCAAAAGGAAACTTAGAACAGATGGAACTATAGAAAAACACAAAGCTAGGTTGGTAGCTAAGGGGTACAGACAACAGGAAGGATTAGATTTCTTTGACACCTATTCACCGGTCACTAGAATCACTTCTATCCGGATGTTGATTGCTATTGCTTCTATTTATGATTTGCATATACATCAGATGGATGTTAAAACTGCTTTTTTATATGGTGAATTGAATGAAGAAATTTATATGGACCAACCGGAAGGTTTTGTTGTGAAAGGTTTTGAAGATAAAGTATGCAAACTGAAAAAATCTTTGTATGGTTTAAAACAAGCACCTAAATAGTGGCATGAAAAATTTAATCATGTAATGATATCTAATGGCTTCAAGGTTAATGAATCTGATAAATGTGTTTACATTAAATCTGTGGACGATTCTCATGTTATTGTGTGCCTATATGTTGATGATATGCTCATATTAGGAAGTAACCTTGATAGTATCAATACCACTAAAAGCATGCTTAACGAAAACTTTGACATGAAAGACTTAGGCCCTGCTGATGTAATCTTAGGGATGAAAATCAGAAAGATGTCTGATGGATATAGTCTTAGTCAATCTCATTATGTTGAAACTGTGCTTAAGAGATTTAATCATGAAAAAGCTAAACCTGCAACTACTCCTTATGATCCCAATTGCAAATTGAAAAAGAACAAGGGTGAGGGTATTTATCAACTTGAGTATTCTCGTGTTATTGGCAGTCTTATGTATTTAATGAACTGTACAAGACCTGATATTGCTTATACTGTGAGTAGATTAAGCAGGTACACTTGCAACCCTGGGCAGGATCACTGGAATGCTCTCTACAGAGTTCTACGGTACCTGAGAGGAACTTCAAACTATTGCCTAAGTTTTGGGAAGTATCCTGCTGTGCTAGAAGGTTATTGTGATGCTAACTGGATATCAGACTCAGATGAGTTCAAATCCACTAGCGGGTACATCTTCACACTTGGTGGTGCGTCTGTGTCATGGAAGTCTACCAAACAGACATGTATAGCTCGATCCACCATGGAGTCTGAGTTTATAGCCTTGGAGAAAGCTGGAGAGGAAGCTGAATGGATACGAGGTTTCCTGGGTGGAATTCCACTCTGGCCCAAGCCTGTGTCTTCGATCGCAATCCACTGTGACAGTCAAGCTGCTATTGGATGCGCAAAGAATAGTGTATACAACGGAAAGTCTATACATCTTCGAAGAAGACACAAGACAGTGAAACAACTACTCTCTACTGGCATCATCTCTATAGACTTTGTAAGGTCTAAAGAGAATATTGCAGATCCTTTGACGAAAGGGTTATCTAGAGAGGTAGTTAGATCCACATCGAAGGGGATGGGACTCAAGCTCATAGAATAAATCGCCATGAAGGACACTCAACCTTGTGAATGGAGTTCCAAGATCAAGGTTCAATGAGATAACTAATTTTTGGTGATGTCGAGAGAAAGCACTATCTTTGTCCCTCCCTATGGTGTAACCGTATGATAGTGCTGCCTGCATGTTTTAGGATGATCTGTCAGGATCTTAATGAGTTCCATGGCTTTGCTTACAGCGGAGTGTGGCAGGACACTCTTAATGGACTCACCTATGTGGATGTTGGAAGTGGGGCCGCTTCCTATGAGAATTTGAGCTTTTTCTCTAGAGACATTCATTAAGTCCGAGATTTAGCCCACGGCCAAAACGGGCACAACGGCAAGAGCTTGGCAGCTTTCTTTTTCTTTGAGACATCAAAGTGTGGTTGTTATTTCTGAATTGCACTCACTGTTGACGGTTCAAGACATTGTGTTCACCGAAACAACAAGCAGTTCCGGTAACCTCTCACTATGTTAAGGTTCAATCTCTGGGACACCTTAGCCTAATATTGATGTATTATGTTTTCTCGTATTTCGTCGATATGTTTTATCATTCATGTGGGGGATTGTTAGAAAAAACGCTTTAAAATTACCAATTTTTCCATGGACTGTGTTTTGATCCCTAGACCTATTGCCCATTAGTTGTTTTTTCTTTTGAATAGATAAAACAATAGTCCCACATTGACTAAAATCTAAAGAGTTTTAGACATAAATACCATAGAGTTGGCTATAAGGGCATGGCCCTTGGGTCATTAGACTTTTGTGCTTGGGGGGGAGGCTTAGACTAGGGCAAGGTTGCCTTTCCCGTACGCGCGGTGCTTCGCACAGAAGCACGCACGCCGCCGCCGTCCGTCCGGTCGGTCGGTCTCGGGCTCGGGCTCGGGTTCGGGTGTGGGTGTGGGTGTGGGTTCATTAGATCCTATCTTTTTGCTGAAATTTTTGGTACGTGTTTTCCACACAAGTAGAAGAATCTTTTCTTTGTCTGAATGTGCTTGTCTTGGCTTCTTTGTCTGCACGAGTTTTCTCCTGACTTCTTTGTCTGAACGTGCTTGTCTTGGCTTCTTTGTCTGCACGAGTTTTCTCCTGACTTCTTTGTCTGAACGTGCTTGTCTTGGCTTCTTTGTCTGTACGTGTTTTGTCCTGGCTCTCTTGTATGTACGTATTTGGCTTGGCAGCAACACACTGCTCCATGCCTGTCAAAACAACTTTTCTTGCACTATCTTTAACCCAACATAACCAGTTTTTCCTGTCATACGCATGGGTTTTCTTTCTTGTTTGTAACTACACAAACACTATATAAGAGAGTAGTTGTAATCTCATAAGACATACCACAGAGAAATATCTCTTCTACTCTCCCTCAGTTTTTCTATAAACATCTCTTCTACTGTTTTAAGTTCTGCCAAGCTCTAAGGGTACCCTCATTGTATGCTACATTGAGGGGTACTAACTGTAGTTGTATCCTGGAGGTGACTCGCCAACTGCTGTAGCATCTCAGAGGAGTGGCAGGCGATATTGCCTTTAGGACAGCGTAGTCTACGTGCCTCTACATTCTCTGTGCAGCAACATCAGCAACATTATTTTGTGCTAAGTATCTTCTTCTCAGTTACTTTATTAGTATTTTTCTCAACAAAACAATACAATCAGACCGCATTGTAAGCTAAAGGAAAACCAATAGGAAGAAGAGAAAAAGGAGGAAAAAAGAAACACACGTTCTCTGGTTAAAAAAGTAAAATGAATCATTCTAAAAAAACAGAAATTTGTTGAATAAGATTTTTATAATCAATTGAACAACTACAAACAGTTGAACGTCAGAATAAAATCATCATACTGTACGTTATTGTTTTGGTTGCAGTCGAATCTTAATTTTAGTAAGCTGATGGTGAAAAGATTCAAGTGTAGTAAGCATTTAACTTTTAAAGTAATATAATTGGAAAAGAAAGACTCAAACACTAGTTATCAGTTGTTGCATTTAATGTATCTAGATCTAGTAAAAATGAAGTTGATATCTAATGAAAAAATGACATTGCAATAACAACAATTGGATCAAATAAAGAGATAGCTCTCAAGGAAAGTACACTTACAGAACCAATCATCTTTATAACATTTGAAGTCCGGACGTTATTTCCACCAACGGTCCATCTCTTTAATAGATGTGCCGTTGAACCTCATTAACCTTTATCTGATACAGGTGGATACATACCATATGAGTCGATGGTTGCTGAAACTTCATCAACTGAAAAAGCCCCTACACACTAATTGCAACATTCTTGATACGCAGATATTCTGAGTTCTCCTGAGAGAAAGAATATAAATGTCAAGCACCAGCATTACATATTGTAGCCAGGATCAACATCTAACAAACCGAAGTACATTCACAAAAACAGAAAAAAGAAAAATCATAAACTGAAAGCCATTACAGTTATATCGAATACAAATCATATCTCGAAGAAGTTTGTAACAATTCAACCACTTAATTCGGAAGCAGCAAACATAACCCAACCGAAACAAATAAGCCCTAAAATCTTACCAGATAAACCTTGACGAAAAGTTGGCAAATAAATCATAAAAATATAATTTATCAAAAAACATCGTTTCTTCAATAAAATGTGGAACCCGATCTAAAATGTTCAGACAGCTACAAACCAGGAAACCAAGCCACATCAGGTCTGTGAATATGAAAATTGTTGCATGACATTCACCACAGAGACATGGTTTCAAGAAAAAAATTGTGATCACCGTTAAAGTGGCGCCAGAAAAATTATCAATTAGACATGACATTCACCAAATCTGAAGACGTATTACCATTTCTTAACTCATATGAGTGTTTAGATCCACAAGAAAACAAAAACACGATGCTTGAAATCTTGTTCCTGGTTGGTTCTCCAATCTTGTCTAAATCCAGTGGTAGGGACTGGTTTGTTTTACTTGATGTAAAAGAGGGATCTTTTTTACCTCGCGTTTTTAGGGGCCACTCAAAAGGATTTAGGGGCCATCAATTTATACCCATCCAAAGACTCTAGTTAAGGGGTATCCTATATGATATTGAAGTTACATAAATGCCCTTCTGGTAAAACCGTATAAAAACCAAATCAAAAAAAATTCTACTCATTTCAACTCTTCTTCTTCCAGTTTCATTTCTTCCGATTGTGGAAGAAAAAAAACTTTCCCTCGTTCAACCGAAACATCGCCGCGAATCGTAAAATCAAAACATCGTCGATTCGTTTATAAAACAATGGATAAGGGAAATGAAACCCACTGACCTAGAACCAAAAATTTTGCTCGGGGTATCGATCCAAAGATTGGGATTTTAGCAAGAAATAAAGAAATTCTTGCTGCAAATGAAGAAGAAAGCGAAGAACGCGAAGAACAAGTACCCGGCAATGTAGTCGGTGGTGGCGATTCCGAAGTCAAACACTTCGTCAACTTCAAATGGCCCCAATTAGGTAAGAATCTATCATTTTTGGTGTTTATTTCGCTTTAATTCGACGAATCGAGAAAAAAAATTCTAGGGTTTTCGTTTTTTTATCCAGATTCGGGCGATATTCATGCTTATTTACTTCCGAATGTAGTCGTGTTCTTCGTTTCTCAAGAACATCGACAATATTCGGGAGATATATTTGTTGGTTATCTGCCGAATATTGTTGGCCATATCTTCCTGGATACAAACTGGTAATAATCGGTAGTTTGATGAATTTTTTGGCTTCCGAATCTATATTTAAGTAGACACACAGTATTCGGAAGTACACACACTACCGAATATATATATTGAAAAAATCTCAAAATTTCTGATATAGGAAAAATCCCATTTTGGGGCCAGTATTTATTCGGAAGACAATATAATGTTTTATACCTCCGATTGTGTAGGATAAAATTTTAGAGTTTCTGAACTCCAGTTGATGAATATTCGGTTGTAAACATGTTTAGTTATATTCCGATTGTTTTTCATTCGGCAAAATATGTGTCTTCTTACTTCCGAATTTGTTTATTCGGGTTATAGTTTTGTACTTTTGCTTCCGATTGTGTAGGATGAAAAATTTAGAGCTTCTGAACTCCAATTGATGCATATTCGGTTTTAAACATGTTTAGTTATATTTCGATTGTTTTGTATTCGGGAACAGTATGTGTCTTTTTACTTCTGAATGTGTACATTCGGGTTATATTTCCATACTTTGTCTTCCGGTTGTATAGTTTGTAAATATTGTTCCTTTCTTTGTTGTTTAGACAAAGTCGAGAAAGGAGGAAGAAAGTGACAGCTAGTGCTAGGAGGGAAAGGAGCGCCAAAGATAATTCAAGTGCTCAACAAAGCTTACAAGAACAAAGCAGTCAACAAGGAGTGCAACCAAGTGCTGAAAAAAGTGTAGAACAACAAGGCAGTGAACAAGGGGTGCAACCAAGTGTTGAACAAGCCGCTCAACAAAGTGCAGAACCAACTGCTCCACAAGTTACACCCCACCATGAAATTGAACCAGTTGATCCAGTGCCAAGAGTAGAAGAGATCTATTGCAGGTTTTTTCTTTAACTCTATAACTCACTCTATAGTTATTCGGTATACAATACATATGATCCATATTCATAACTCCAAATGACGCATATTCGGTAGGATATTATCCATCTCTTTTCCCGAATGTTGGTTATTCGGTGGTTAGGTACTTACTTTGTTTTCCGATTATATACAATCGGAAATATTCTTTTGATATTAAAACCGAATATACAGGCCAGAAAATCTATAGGTTACTGAACTCCATATGACGCATATTCGGTAGGAAATTATCCATCTCTTTTCTCGAATGTTGGTTATTCGGTGGTTAGGTACTTACTTTGTTTTCCGATTATATACAATCGGAAATATTCTTTTGATATTAGAACTGAATATACAGGCCAGAAAAACTATAGGTTACTGAACTCCAGATGACGCATATTCGGTAGGAAATGATCCATCTCTATTTCTGAATGTTTGGTATTCGGTGGATAGGTATTCAGTTTTATTTCCGATTATATATAATCGGAGATAAAGTTTGGAAATTACTACCGAATATACACAATCTATTTACTAAAACTTGGTTTCTTATGTATATAGGCATGGATCTATGACCACTTCCCTATCCTGAAGTTGGCCGGAGAAAACCCGGGGTGGTGCAAAGGTACTCCTAGAGGAACAAAGTATATATTTGAAGACAATCGTTCTAGGACAAAAGAGCAGCAGTTGATTCGCATGAGGGAGATTTTGGACCAATTGAAGGCCTCAGACGTATGCTTTGATCCATACAAGGAAGATCGAGCCAGTGGGCATATAAATATTCGGTCGGACTTGTCCCTTTATTTTGGACCGTTGTGGCACCTCACAGGATATGTGATGTATAACCCCTCTAGGGTGATGCGACAACACGGGTATATATAACAGCAACATGTGGAGAAAATGGGGGATTACTACAAATTGGAGTTGGAGTTGTGCTCTTCTAGTGGTGATAATCTCACGATTGTTCACACAGGCCCACCTACTGTTCTTGATAACTGGGATAAGAGGAATGACTTCATTATCGACACTGGTAGACGAACCACCCGAGGTGATGAAAATTCTCCAGACTATATGAGTTGGTATAACAAGGTATCACATCCTTTGGTTATCCGTGAAATCAAATCCAACACTACTGCGGCGGGTTCAAGTTATAATTGTATCATCAAAGACAAACCAGCTGGTTATGATAGACTGGTGCGTGTTCTTATATTTTTGTTCATTTTATATTATTCCTATAAATCTTAGGTAATTACCATTTGATGTTATGTCATTACGTATAAAAAACAGGTGAATAGGTTCAAGCGTGTCTCCAAAATGTTAACTGCATGCCTTAAGAGCGGAGATCCCATGCCAGCTGAGAAGATCAAAGAGGCTAGAGATCTAGTTGATAATATGGATAACGAAGATTATGCTGCCCAGTTTGGGGAGAAAGTCACGAAGAGACATCAACCCAAGGTGGCAGTATCAAAGACGGGTAAAAGAACTCGAGCTTCATCGAGCGCTGAAGCAGCTCCAACTGAAGCTGCTCCAACTGAAGGTGCTCAAACCCGTGGTCGTGCAGGACTGGGAGGTAGTCACGGTCGTAAAGTAAAGAAGAGCAGATAAATAACAATGATTTGTGTTGTACATTCGGAAGTTTGGGTAACTAAGTTAGACAAGTTCAAATGACAATGATTTGTGTGGTACATTCGAAAATTTTGGTAACTAAGTTAACTTCCGATTATTTGAAGTTCAAAATTTGAAAAGTATCATTTTTTCCCAAATTCTGATTTTTGGGCCATCGTACATTCGGAACTTTACAAAAAACATTATCCTCCGAATATTACAAGTTCAAAACAAACCATCCCATGGCTCTAGGTGGTTCCAAGGGCCAATATAGAAGGTTAGACACCCCATATTCGGAAGTTCTGGTAACTGAGTTACCTTCCGATTATTTCAAGTTCAAAATTTGAAAAGTATCAGTTTTTCCCAAATTCTGATTTTTGGGCCATCGTTCATTCGGAACTTTACAAAAAAAATTATCCTCCGAATATTACAAGTTCAAAACAAACCATCCCATGGCTCTAGGTGGTTCCAAGGGACAATATAGAAGGTTAGACACCCCATATTCGGAAGTTCGGGTAACTGAGTTACCTTCCGATTATTTCAAGTTCAAAATTTGAAAAGTATCAATTTTTCCCAAATTCTGATTTTTGGGCCATCGTTCATTCGGAACTTTACAAAAAAATTATCCTCAGAATATTACAAGTTCAAAACAAACCATGCCATGGGTCTAGGTGGTTCCAAGGGCTAATATAGAAGGTTAGACACCCCATATTCGGAAGTTCGGGTAACTGAGTTACCTTCCGATTATTTCAAGTTCAAAATTTGAAAAGTATCAGTTTTTCCCAAATTCTAATTTTTGGCCATCGTTCATTCGGAACTTTACAAAAAACATTATCCTCCGAATATTACAAGTTCAAAAAAAACCATGGCATGGCTCTAGGTGGTTCCAAGGGCCAATATAGAAGGTTAGACACCCCATATTCGGAAGTTCGGGTAACTGAGTTACCTTCCGATTATTTCAAGTTCAAAATTTGAAAAGTATCAGTTTTTCCCAAATTCTGATTTTTGGGCCATCGTTCATTCGGAACTTTACAAAAAAAATTATCCTCCGAATATTACAAGTTCAAAACAAACCATGCCATGGCTCTAGGTGGTTCCAAGGGCCAATATAGAAGGTTAGACACCCCATATTCGGAAGTTCGGGTAACTGAGTTACCTTCCGATTATTTCAAGTTCAAAATTTGAAAAGTATCAGTTTTTCCCAAATTCTGATTTTTGGGCCATCGTTCATTCGGAACTTTACAAAAAAAATTATCCTCCGAATATTACAAGTTCAAAACAAACCATGCCATGGCTCTAGGTGGTTCCAAGGGCCAATATTGAAGGTTAGACACCCCATATTCGGAAGTTCTGGTAACTGAGTTAATGTCCGATTATTTCAAGTTCAAAATTTGAAAAGTATCAGTTTTTCCCAAATTCTGATTTCTGGGCCATCGTTCATTCGGAACTTTACAAAAAAAATTATCCTCCGAATGTTTTATTCGGAGGGAATACATGTATCGTTAGCAACCGATTGTAGTGCATCATTGGTACGAAACCTCAACGGCAAATGAATGTACACAGTTTACTGAGTGCAAAAAATGATATAATCGGAAGCTAAAATATATAGTAAAACATCCGAATATACATAACCGGGAGATAAATTTAATCGATAAACATCCGATTTTCAAGTTTTCGGAAATTTTATTTTGAGGCCACTGTTATATTCGGCAGTCAAATAATGTTAAACTATTACCGATTGTAAAGGATAAGAATACTGAGTTTTGAAATTTTTTGAGGAATTCGCTTTTGGGGCCATTCGGGGGAAAATAACTCTACATAACTACCGAATGTAGATTTTTTGGACAACCAGTTTGGGGTTTTTTCTCATATTCGGCAGTAAACTACTATCTTGGAACTACCGAATATACATATTTGGTACTCAGTGATTTATATTCGTAAGTTTATTCGAGAAATTATCTACCGAATCTGGATAATTCATGGCATTCAATGCATGCAATAATTGGTTTTTCTTGTTTACAAAAGCACACAAATGCATGCAAATCGAGTATTTGAGTTTCTTAACACAATACCTGTGTTTTACATGCATCGTTAGCTTCAATATCAGGCGATTCTCCATTTTCTTCCATGAAAGGGTCGTCTAGGTTTTCCTCTCCACAAAAGTTTGGATCATTCAACATATACCCCAAATCGTCTTCTCTAAACGGTCGTGAACCCAACATTTTGTTCTTCGCCATGATTCTCACCTTCTTCTTCATATCCATCCATTTTTGTAGTGATAAAATGGGTTTTCCCTTTTTTCCTTCACATTCTTCTCTATAACTCTAACAACTCAAAAATGAAAAAAAAATGGAAAAAAATGAAACAGAAATCATTCTAATACTGCACCGACTACAATCGGGAGTCTGGGTAATATTTTGGCTTCCGATTACAATCGGAGGATAACAATGTTATCATATCCTCCGAATATATAAGGGTAATTTCTCCATTACGAATTACGCGAGATAAGGACTGGCTACATTTTCCCTTTGGATGACCTTTTTTGTTTTATTGTTGGCCCCTAAATCCTTTTGAGTGGCCCCTAAAAACCCTAAAAACGCGAGGCTTTTTTACTGCAAGTTTTTGTAGTTTAGTGAAGCAATATATAAGTTTTGGTTTCTTGCATCTGTTTTCTTCTCCATCTAATTACACAAAACCAAATCACAACAGACGCACTTACTTTATCTAAGCATAGGGATAATAACAATCAATTATCACTTTCTTGTTATTTCGTTCTTCTTGAAGTTGCATGTGAAACCTCCTAATAAATCTTCTGGTACCCTTTTGTTTTTGGCTCTAGGAAATGTAGAAAAAGATATTAATAAAGTAAGAGACCCTAGTCCATTGTGATCCACACCACGAGTAATATGTTTTCATTGGTGGATGACATGATGTACTAAAATATACAGTAATTCAAATGTTAAAGTGATAAGAAATCTATGAAAACCAAAGAACTTAATTCAAGTGAGAAATAAAAATCGAAGATCAAGAAAGAAACTCTTTCAATCGATTTTATAGTTCTACCAAAACCTAGAAAAAAATTAAACTTAGAACTTTCATCATATGTCAGAAGATGAAAACCCCCTTTCTCAGTAATTGGTTTTAGTCTATTGAGATAGATTAAAACCAGAACATCTTATCAATCGATTATATGTCAGGAGATGAAAACCCTCTTTCTTAGTAATTGGTTTTAATCTATTGAGACAGATTTGAACCAAAACATCTTTTCGAGGAAAGAAAAACCTCATAAAAAACATGGAACCCTAAAAATAAAAATCAAAAATAAACTAAGGGTTTGATGAAAGTACCTTAACAAAAGAACTTCTATTTCAAAGACAATGAAAACCATTGTGTTGAAGGCCTCTTTTATAAGCAAACTTCAGGGATTTTGGAACTCAATTTTGGTGAAAATAGGAGCGGGAGATGAAAAAAGAGAAGGAATTTTTGGATCTCAGTTTGTTGAATATTTTGAGAGTGATAATTGTTGTTATTGAGACCTAATCTTCTGGAAAGAAAATCTTCTGGGAGCCGGAGATGAAAAAAATTAGGGGGAATTTTTGAAGCTTTATCAGGAGCGAAATCTTCTGTAGATTTAGAGGCGGGAGAGGGAAAAAAGGGGGGATTTTTGGAGGTGAACTTGATCCGAAGATTTTCCGTAGAAACTTTCTTTTATAAAAGCCCTGATTGTTAGGATCGATCAATTAGAATCCGCTAAGCCAGTGAGAGAGTTTCTAACTTCAGATAGTAATTAACGACAGAATATTGAGAAAATTGATATGACAAGGAACCAGTCAGACAATCTTCAAAGCATAGGCTCATGTTTTGATCCATTCGATCATATACATCAAGCTTGTATGTCCTTTCAAAAGAGTCTTAACGTTGCAAGTAATCTTTGTAAGAAAGCTAAACAACTGTATGATTCTCTAAAAGTTCATACAACACTACTAAGAAACTCTAAATTGAGAAGTACTAGTAGTATGGGTGCCTTTGCTTTAAGATCCACATCTCCCTTTTAATGGTTTCTTGATAGTGGATGCAGTCGACATATGACAGGTGATCTCACTTGGTTTGTTTCGTCTGTTGACTATGAAGGAGGTCCTGTAACATTCAGAAATGGAAGTTGTTGCTACATTTGCAAAAAGGGAACGATCAAGCTACCCGGTGTTCCAGAAATCCATGATGTGGTATACATTAAAGGTATGACTGCTAATCTTCTTTCTATTAGTCAAATTTGCGACAAGGGTCATCGAGTTGTCTTCAATGCGAATGGATGTGACATTGTTGACAAATCTGGGAAAGTGATTTTTCAAGGAACTCGTGGTAAAAACAACTGTTATCTTCTTGATACTCAGTTTAGCAACCGTTTCAATTTGACTAAGGTGGAATTTACACATCTTTGGCATGAGCGTTTTGGTCACATCAATTATCGCCTTCTAACTAAGATCATTAACAAAGAATTTTTTAGAGGCATTCCCAAAATCAATGCAAATATTGAAGTTGTATGTGGTGCCTGTTAAAAGGGTAAGCAAACGAAAGTTCACCACAAATCATCTAGAGATATTCTCACTAAAGCTCCACTTGATTTAATTCATATGGACCTCTTCGGACCAATTCAACAACCCACTGTTGCCGGTAAGAAGTATGCTTTAGTTATGGTAGATGATTACACCAGATTTACTTGGGTTGCATTCTTATCCCATAAGAATGAAACCCTTAGTGAATTCAAGATTATTGTTAAAAGGATCCAGAACGAACAAGGTTGCAAACTAAAGAAACTTAGAAGCGATCGTGGCACTGAATTCAAAGACACCAAGGTATTTAAGTTCTGTGACGAACTGGGGATCATTCAACAATACTCACCATCAATTACTCCTCAAGCTAATGGAGTTGCTGAGAGAAAGAATAGGAACATCCAGGAAATGGCCAGGGTAATGCTCCACAACAAAAACTTACCTTTAAGATTTTGGGGAGAAGTTGTCTTTACAGCATGTTACTTGATCAACCGTGTGTATTTACGGTCTAAAACCCTTAACACTCCTTATGAGTTATGGTATGGAAGGAAACCCAACCTACACTATCTCAGGGTGTTTGGAAGTAGCTGTTATATTCTGAAAGATCGAGAACAGAAAGGGAAATTCGACACCAAAAGTGACGAAGGTATCTTTCTTGGCTATGCTTATGATAGTCGTGGTTTTCGAGTTTTTAATCTCAGAACACAAGTCATGATGGAATATACTAATGTTATCATCGACGATATTAGTAATTTTCGTCAAGATAGTTCTCCTACTGAGTTGCCTCCAACTGAGACAATTGAGAAAGTCAAAGAAATTCCAGAATCAGTTGAAGTTATCCCAACTGTTACTGATCCTGACATTTCTAGTGACGAGGAGAAGAGCACTGATCAAGCCATTCCTGATGAACAATAACGTGTCCCTCCATGACATCTTTGGGTTCAAAGGAATCATGACCTCAACAGTATCATTGGGGGAAGGGATTCTACATCCAAAACAAGGGGTCAACTTCAAAATATATGCAATTTTAGTTGTTATGTTTCGCAGGTGGAACCAAGGAATATTGATGAAGCTCTGAAAGATCCCTTTTGGGTAAATGCGATGCATGAAGAGTTAAATCAATTTGAAAGACAAGATGTCTGGGAACGTGTACCTTGTCCTCCAAATGTCAATATTGTTGGTACCAAATGGATATTCAAAAACAAGTCTAATGAATTTGGCACAATTTTCAGAAATAAAGCTAGACTTGTCGCTCAAGGATATTCACAGATTGAAGGAATCGATTTTGACGAAACCTTTGCACCTGTGGCACGTGTTGAGTCCATTCGACTTTTATTGGCCCATGTTTGCTTTCTCAAGATTAAGTTGTTTCAGATGGACATAAAATCAGCGTCCCTGAATATAATTTTAAAAGAGGAAGTCTATGTCGCTCAACCTAAGGGGTTCGAAAACCCTGATTTCCCAGATCATGTGCTAAAGCTCAAAAAGGCGTTATATGGATTTAAGCAAGCACCAAGAGCCTGGTTTGAGAAACTTACTACATCTCTTATTAGAAAAGGTTTTTCAAGAGAAGGAGTTGATAAAACATTGTTTACCAAATGGAGTGGGAAAGATGTGGTCATTGCTCAAATCTATGTAGATGATATCATCTAAGGATCAACTTCTGAAAAATTCGCAAAAGATTTCCAAGTCTCTCTTGCTAAAGAATTTGAAATGAGCAATGTTGGTGAATTGCAATTCTTCTTAGGATTACAGATTCAACAACATAAGGAGGGTATTTACTTATCCCAAGAGAAGTACGCACGTAATCTTGTGTCAAGATTTGGTCTGGATAAGTCGTCTCCTAAGTTGACTCCTATTCCTACTACTGGTAAATTGCACAGGGATGAGAAAGGAGCAAAAGTGGATCAAAAATTATATCGATCCATTATAGGTAGCCTTTTGTATCTTACAACTACTAGACCTGACATTTCTTTCAGTGCCAGGTTTCAGGCGGATCCAAAAGAATCTCATCTTGCAGCTGCAAAGAGAATCATACGATATATAAATCGCACTGTTGGGTATGGTCTCTCGTACACTTTTGATACTAATGCTGACCTTTCTGCTTATTCTGATGCTGATTGGGAAGGATCTGTAGAATACAGAAAAAGTACATCAGGGGGCTTCTACTATGTAGGTCTCAATCTTGTAGTGTGGCATAGCAAGAAGCAAAATTCTCAATCCCTGTCCACATGCGAAGCAGAATATATTGTTTCCGGATCATGTTGTACTCAACTCATATGGATGAAACAGATGCTTGAAGATTATGGAATTGATACTGGAATAATGAAGATCTTTTGTGATAACTCCAGTGCGATTCGAATTACTGAGAATCCTGTTGAGCACTCAAGAACAAAGCACATTGACATAAGGTACCATTTTATTCGTGATCTTTATGAAAATGGTATCATCAGTATGGAGTTTGCGCCTTCCGAACAACAATTGGCCGATATTCTGACCAAACCCTTAGACACTGCAACGTTTCAACACTTGCGGCAGTCTATTGGTGTTGTTTTGGTTCATTAAAACGTTTCATTGACTCTTGCCCCTATGCTTATCCTTATCTTTTGGGAAATTGAGTCTGAAACTCTAGTAGGTACTTTCCAGTTCAGTTTCTGTAGGATTGTCGTTATTGTCTTTTTAGTATCTCTTTAGTGCTTCAAAATCCTTCTTTTCTTTCGAAATTAAGGTCGCTCTTGTTGTTCTTTCGAGAATGACATCAAATGGGGGAGAGTTCTTTTGAACTTGTGCTTAATGGTAATATCTTGCGGGGTGTGCGGCTGTGGAATTTTATAGGGGTTATCTTGTATCTTAAAACTCCTTGATGAATGCATTTAGCTCCGGCTTTATGATTTCATCTAAATTAAGTTGGTATGTATTTTTTCTTTTAGTCTATGAAATGTCTCTTGTGGAAATTTCATTATGATCCCGTTCTTTTACCTTTGCCAATTTTATTGACAAAAAGGGGGGAGAAATAATGTAGTTCATACTACAAATACATATGGTTTTTGGATCATTCTGTAAGGGGGAGTGGTTTCCATGATCGAGATGGAATATTGACTAAGGGGGAGTGATACATATCACCATAGTATTTTTGTTAAAGTCGTGATGCAATTGGACTTTGATGTTATATAATGATACTATAACACTGTATAATAATGATCGAGAATCTCGATTTCTCTCATTGTTACAGCTACGGATCTTCAACAACGGTGGTGCTAAACTTACAACCTTTGGGATCATTGGAGTACTTGGAAGGACGAAGATTTCAAGGAACGTTGACGATTAGACTATGGAATAGGAGCCACTAAAGTTTATCTTTTTTGTATTCCATATGTATGAATAGTTTTGTCACTAAAATTTACAAAGGAGGAGATTGTTAGAGCATAACTCGGTCGACCTCGCATGCGTTGCTATATCAAGCATGTTTGTCAATGTTAGTGATCAAAACTATGAGTCTTGATTTCTAGTCTATTATATCTAAATCTCGGACTAGGATAGAAAAGTGTAGTTAAGCTCAAGGAATTCATGGCCATTCATCATACAACGACGAAGATCTACACAAGGAACCGTGGAACTTCATCAACAAAAAGGTATGTGGAGACTTGAACTTATCTATCACTCAAAAGTCTATCTATTCTATCTCCTACTTCTTATGAGACAAAAAGTCGTATGTTATATAGACTGGATCATACACATTTGACATTTCGAGCTGAGTATTCACTACTTATCTTTTTCTCGAAATCGTGTGTTGGTAAAACGTTTCGCTTTGATCAAGTTTATCTTCACCTAGTGACGAAAGTCATGAAAAGTTTCAATTACTTTGAGAATTGCTCTGACGTGAAACGGTCTGTGAATAACGGCTATATAACGTCCTCTGAGAATGTCCCAATGATTGGAATGAGAGTTTAGATTACATAACCATGTATTCCTTAATCCGAAGTTTTCGAACTTTGTTGATTGAGAGAAACCGGAGGAATTGGCTTTGCCAAGTCCGCGAACTCAGTCCGCGAAATGACGGAAGTTCTCTTCCGAGAATTTCTGCTGGGATTTTCCAAAAACTCGTTTGCGTGTTTAGTCCGCGAACCTAGTCCTCGAACTGGCGGAAGTCTCTTTGCCGATATTTTATGCTGAGTTTGGAAAACTCTGCCGGTTGCCTTAAGTCCACGAACTTGTTTGTGAGCTTAAGTGGTTATGATCTAAAGATGTGCTCTGAACATGAAACTTAAATTACTAAGGAATGCTTTATGCAAACCGTGGCTATAAAGTTCATGAGACGATTCATCGAATCGAATCATCTTTGTTTCAATTGTGTCTTGTGTAGTTACATAAGATCTCATAGCAATTAAACAAATCTCTAACTAGTTAATTTGAGTCAATTGAACTAGTTATGGTGAAGAAGATCTAGGTTAATATGAATTGCTCATATGGTTAACCTTTTGGGTTACTATGTTGAACCAACATACACGTACACGTTTGGGCATGGTTTTCACAAACCCATTAAACGTCTACCCAGGTGTCTGTGACAAGCTAAGTTTTCGATCTAACGGTTGAGAAATATTAGCTTGAATCTAAATCAGGTTTTCATATAACTGTGAATATGGATTGCTTTGTAACTAAGGAAAAACCCTGATTTGAAGGCTATATAAAGGAGACATCTAGCATTGTGCAAAACTAATCCCCACACGTATGTGTGATACTAGTGCGCTCGCTAGAGTCGATTCTCCTTTAACCTTTGGTTTTCTTCTCTAAAACCAGTTTAACGACTTAAAGACTTCATTGGGATTGTGAAGCCAGACCGATACTACTTTTATCGTAGTTTTGTAATCTGATCTTGCATCTTCTATCGTACGAGTACAATCTTTGATTGACTTGAGATCGTGAGAGTTCTCCGATAGGCAAGATAAAGAAGTCACAAACATCTTTGTCTCACTGTTTGTGATTCCTCGACAAACCGCTTGTGTAGTCAAGAAGGATTGTTGAGAGGTGATTAATTAATCTAGGTTGTTCTTCGGGAATATAAGACCCAATTATCAATTGGTTCATGTTCACCTTGATTTTATATCTTAAGACGGAACAAAACCTAGGGTTTTTCTGTGGGAGACAGATTTATCCTTTGATAGACTTTTCTATGTGAGACATATTTGTTTATTATCAAGTCTGCGATTTTGGGTTGCAGCAACTCTTAGTTGTGGGTGAGATCAGCTAAGGGAATCAAGTGCGCAGTATCCTGCTGGAATCAGAGACGTAAGAGTACAATTGTACCTTGGATCGGTGGGAGACTGATTGGGGTTCAACTATAGTCCAGTCCGAAGTTAGCTTGGAGTAGGCTAGTGTCTGTAGCGGCTTAATACAGTGTGTATTCAATCTGGACTAGGTCCCGGGGTTTTTCTGCATTTGCGGTTTCCTCGTTAACAAAATTTCTGGTGTCTGTGTTATTTCTTTTCCGCATTATATTTTATATAATTGAAATAATACAGGTTGTGCATTAAGATCATCAATTGGAAATCCAACCTTTGGTTGTTGATTGATATTGATTAATCCTTGGATATTGGTCTTTGGTACCGTCCAAGTTATTCCTTGTGTTTGATTAAAGACTCGCTATTGTTTTATCTTGAGTAAATCAAAACAATTAAGAGATATTGACTCCTTGAGATACTTTAATCTAGATTGAGTCTGACTGTCTAGTTGATTCTATAGCAAAGTATTTCGAAGTTAGTCCATACAGATTGCTAAGCGAAATATTTGGTGGTGTTTTTAGACCCCCGCTTTTTCAGGATGGCCAAGCCTTTGATGAAGTAGAAGTGGAGTGATCTTTAATGCAGACAAAACAGTAACCTCTAATTTGGTTGTTGGTGAAGATGCTAGATGTAAAGGATATAGACCATTGTCACTCTACCCTTGGAAAATTCTCTTCCCAGATTTGAGATCCTTCACAAAGTAATTGTCATCCTCATAGGTTATACTGAGATTGTTATCTCTAGTAAACTTATGGACAAATAACAGCTTATGAGAAACACTTGGAACATGCAAGATTTTACGCAAACTAATAGTATTAGTATGTAAGTATTTAGAAGAAGTAACTATATTGGAGATTGACATTCCTTCTCCATTAGATGTGGAGATTTGTTCAGTGCCTGTGTAAGAACTGAAATCTTGAAGATCTGAGGCATCTGAAGTGATATGAGCAGTTGCTCCTGAGTCACAGTACCAAGGATTCTCACCAAGAACATCAGCTGAAGCCATCATAACATGAATATTTGAAGGTATAGGGCGGCCTTGATAAGCAAAGTTCATACGTTGATGACATTCAATTGCAGAATGACCAAATTTGAAGTAGATTTGACAGGTTGGTTTATTAGGCCTGAGATTGAAAGCACCAGTTGTAGAAGTAGGTGATGGTGATGGAGGTGGTGGTGGTGGTGGTGGTTGTGTGAATGGATTTGTAGCAAAGGACTTTGTGTGAAAAGGTGTTGAGGAAGATGTTGAAGGATGGTATGATCTTGTTTGTGGTTTTGAAGAGTAATGAAAGTTTGGTCTAGAATTATTGTGTGGAAAAGATCTGTTAGCTCTAAAGGCTGCAAAAACTTTGGCTTCTTCTGAGTTAGTAACATGTCTTGCTCTTTCAGATAGAACAATGTCTTCACTCAACAAGAGATTATGTAATTAACCTAGAGTAACTGGTGGATTACGAATTCTAATATATGTATCAAAAGCATCGAAAACAGATCCAAGACCATTGAGAACACTCACAATCATTTCAGACTCACAAATAGGAGAACCAGCGGCAGTTAAAGAATCATATATTTTCTTAATTTCATTGAGATAGTTGATCATGGTAGCATTACCTTGTTTGATTGAAGAAAGCTTAGTTCTGAGTTGAATGACATGTGTTGATGAAATTGAAGCAAATATTTCTTCAATTGACTTCCAAAGCTCATAAGAAGTTGTCGGACCAGCGAAATATGATATAACTGATTCAGAAATTGTTGATTGGATCCACAAAATAAGTGTTTGATCTTCTTCATTCCATTTGATCCATGCTGGATTAATAGTTTCTGCTGGATTTGCATTTCTTTGTGCATACACAAACTTATTTCGACATCTCTTTGATCCATCCATGTAACCTAAAACATTATACCGTTTGAAAAGTGGAAGAAGTAAAGATTTCCATGTAAGGAAATTGTGATCTTGAAGTTTAGATGGTACTATACTAGAAATAGTATTCAGAGGAACTTTGGTTATTGTTGATTCCATATCAAATCCGAAGTGAAAAAGAAGAAAAATTTCAAGAACTGAAAGCTTGAATTTGCAGGTTTAATGACGGAAGCTCTAATTGGTTATCATGCCCTAATATAATCGGCTCTGATATCATAGTGAAATGTGTGGAGGAGAATGAATCTTTCACATTTCTCTAAACAAAATACAGGACAAGCCTTTATAAAGCTGGCTTGAGAATACAGGTTGGCAATGCCAGCTATTACAGTTAACGGAAATACAAGAAGAATACGTACTATGCACGGATATAGACAGAACCGTTAACTAGTAACAGAATCACTATCAGCACACACTGAGCTAGTTATAAGCAGATACTCTCTAGTACTATTACCTACCTCGAGATTGGGTTGTATTCTTCCTCGTTGTTAATACTTCTTGCAAACTCGCTCCAGCTATCGTCCGATTTCGCAGGTTCCAGGTTAGAGTACTTTCCATTGGGTCGCACGTGCTTATCTTTTCACGAGTATGAACTACGTCTGCAAGCAAAAGAAACACCCCACTTCTATTTTTCGAAATAAAGCAAACAAAATTAAAGTTCCTTTTGTCTTATGTCCAACCAACTGTCAGTTTGCATAGTGTTGTTTTTGTACACTGAAAAAATTCTCGCCCTTTAAAAATTTGCCTCCTAATCCCAAAAGGTTTTTGGAAAAGGGCATCATGACCAAATACTAGGTTTTGTTTAGTAACTTTAGTGAATGAAATGCTCTTTTATGACACTACTCATGAGAAACCTGACATCATTTTTCCGGCTTTGCTGACCGGAAATAATCAAAATAGGTTGAGTAAAATACACAGAAATATGCTTTTCTAATCTCTCTAGTCTCCGTGATATTAACTTTCCCTCTCTTGAACTGAAATTTTCAAGGTGTCCAGTGTTTATATCTCTGACAGCAATTTTCCATTACTTATTTCCATTTCTTAAGAGAACAACAAGAGAGAAAAGAAAGATCTAAAATACGAAAAATACTTGATAAAAAAGTGTAGTTTCTTCAACGGCAGATAACAATTTTCAAGTTTCCACCACAACCCTTTTTATGACTGAAATAAACTGAAACTATTTACGCTTTTGAAATACCTTTAGTAAAGGAAAAAATCTCAAATTTTTTGCTTGAAAATCTAATGAAACTGAAAACTCAAACCTAGCAACAGAAATATGCTTAATTGAAAAAGAAAGCAGACGTTTTCTAAGTTAAAATATCTTGAGTCTCATTCCATACATTTTTATATGTTCTACAGCGTCGCGTATTCCATAAACTTTTACGTGCCCTAAAGCTGATTGTTTAATTACTAGTTGTTGAAATTGTCAGCATGATTGCGATAAGTTGCATTGGGATCGAGAAAGGTTAGTTCATAATTGCGAAAAATGAGTCGATGTTACGCGGCGTTCAGTCGAGTGCCGAGTCACTACAAATCCTCTCTTTCTCACTACTTTGCAGTCCTTTCATCAGCCGCAATACATCTTATGCTTTATCAGATCCAGGTTAGTAGCGTACTAGAAAAACTGTATGATAATGGATCTTCGCTAGTTAGTAACAACATAGGAGCATACAACATGAATCATACATCAGAACCTTTTCCGTCATTACTATAGTGTATACCACGGTAATGACCTCCTAAAACCCCAAACCAAAAATCCTCATTTTAATATTCATGTTATTCTACAAAAATTTCAATATCCAGATCAAATGTCATAAATTCTCCTATCTCTCAAATTCCAATAAATAAATCCATCGACAAAAATAGCACGTTATATATCCACGAAACGCAAATCGTAGTGTAACTCCCATATATTTTACTATCCCTTAATCAAAATGTATATACCTATATTCAGTCACTATAGAATTTTTTCCTGAAAATTAAATAGACGAGTTAGTTTCTGAGTCATGGTGATGAATTTTGACTACGGATGCAGATTTGGGTCACAATGTAGAATTTTGAATCTACGTATTAAAACCAGTATATAGAGAGATAAGATAATGGTGCACATGCTAATATTGTGGGAGAAGATGTTATTGTTATGATTTGTAATTGTTTTAGAACCAGATATATTAATAAAAGTCTTTAATCATACTAATATTGCTTTATTTCCTAAAAGTCCTTTATGCGGAGCTTGTGGCCCGATATAGACCTATATGATTATGTAATTTTATCTACAAAATTCTGTCTAAAACTTTGGCGAACAGATAAAAACCTTTTATGGATGGTTTTTTTAGAGCATAGCTCGGTTGAACCCACCAAGCGTTGGTATGTCAAGTTTGGTTGTCATATTTTAGTGAATCAAAACTCAACTAAAGAGTCGCTTAATTATGTACTAGAGACAACTTCGTATAGGTTAGGCTAGAAAGATTAGGATAATGAGACATACAAGTATTACTCGAAGACCTGAAGAATGTGAAGAAGTAACAAGCTACATCGACGACATCATCCTTCCTCTTGGGGTTAGTAATATTTAGACTTGAACTGTTTCATTCCCAACGTACCTTTCAAGTAGTGCTTTATTGAAAACATAACTACGAAGCTGTGAATGCTATTGTGATTATGTGTATGAGTATGGGGGAAGATTTCCTCCTAGGAAACAATTTTTATATTCGTTTAAATGAAGTACATTCATGAACTTGTTTTTTGAATCGAAAGGAAAATCGCTAGGCTTATTGGTATTGTTATTCATTGCATATATTTGGATTACCAATATGTGTGAGTTAGTAGAACCGATCATAACTTGTTATGTATCTTGGTAAAACTAGTCACAATGCCTGACTTATGTATTGGTATGAATTTTACTAGTGTAACCGATCCTAAGTAATCACCTAAGATGGTATGATCGATATTTGTAATTGGTGTAATCGATCCTAGTAATTGGTGTCATCGAGCACAAAAGAATGTGTAATCGATCCTTGTAATTTGTGTAACCGGTCCTGGTAATTAGTGTAACTGATCCTAGTAACTGGTGTGACCGATCACAAGTAATACCATGAGAATATGGTAACCGGTCCTGGTAATTGACGTGGCCAATTTGGTAACTAATGTAACCGGTCCCAGTAACCATATTAAGGTAGAACCGATCCTTGTGTTTGGTAGAACCGTAAACCCATGATTAGTGTGTTGATTTGATCAATCACATAGTTCTTGGAAATCATGTGAACCAGTTCTAAACTTGTTTGGAAGTGTGGTCCAATCGGTTCCAAGATTGTAAATATGAAAGAGGATTTACAAAGAAATAAGATGTCGACATACTTTGAACATGTTCAGTAATTCTTATCTTTTATTATTCAAACATATTCCTTAATAACTCAAGGATATCCCGGACCGAAATAATTAAGTTGAGAATCTTTTAATTAAGGTTGTTAATTTTATATGCTTTTGATTACCAGCAATTAAAATGCATATCTCTGGAAAATAAAAATTGGTAATGTGCATTTACTAATTGGAGGTTTTCTAGTAGGATTTCGGTTAATATTGGACAGAGCATTTCTAGGAATTATGAAAACCGAATTTGGAAATATATATTGCATATCTTGTGAATATTTTCGGTTTTGGAAATTCCTTTGTGTCCAAACTTATTTGGTCTATAAATACCCAAGTTTGCATTTCGAGCAAACTATCCTAAGAGCCAGCAAAACTACCTTGTTGTGTTGTTACTAGTGGAGCCGTCTATTCGGAGAGGAAAGTACCCTAATTAGGCGAAATCTCTTACGACTCCTCGTTTAAAGACTTTTGTGGGATCAAGAAGCTCTACGAGTACCATTGGTGGGAAACTAGATAATTGCAGTATTATTAGTTTTCGATTTGATTTGATTGACTAACGGTTGTTGAACTTTGATTGCAGCTAGTTTGTTTATTCTTGAGAATCTTCTCTTCTGATATAAGATTCACTCAAACTAGATCGAAGTGTCGACGTGATCTTTAGAACTGTTTGTAGATCTAAAGACGTCTTGTGATAATCCATTGTTAACAGACTCTGTTCTGTGCGTGATTGATCACAAGAGATTCAAGTTGTGGTGTGCAGGTGTTTATTGAAGATTTAAGAAGATTTGAAGACGAAGAAGATTTCTGATTTGGGTTCATAATCTTTGTTGTGCACAAAACTTGATCGTTTGGGATACAACTATAATCGGTTTATCTTTGATAGATTTGATTGATTAGTTGCGTAGATCGGCATCAGTATTTAGCATTTGATAGATCCTATTATTGATTGCATAATCTAAACTCTGCTACTTTTGTAATTGTTGGATATATTGATCTAAACCCGACAAAGGAGTTTATTGGATTAAATAGAAGAGCCTTTGTATAACTCATATCACAGAGATTGAATAGAATTATTACCGAACATATTTGTTGTTCCTTTACTATTTGGAATACGAACCAAAGGAATTGTTCTAGTACGTCCACTTATTGAATGTCGGAAGCGCAGGGATACCGAAGAAACTAGGTGAACTATAGGTTTAGTTGCTTGGTGTCAACTATACGAAGTTAGGTTGATTTTGTATAGCGGCTTAATTCTGAGAGTATTCAATTCTTGACTAGGTCCCGGGGTTTTTCTACAATTGCGGTTTCCTCGTTAACAAAATTTCGTTGTGTCATTTACTTTTTTTTTCCGCAATTATAATTGTTGTTATTATAATTTAAAGTAAATTACACAAATGTTAACTCCGTATTACTTGATAGTGATCCTATAGAGTTTAGTTAAGACCGAACCTTTTATCAAGTAATCACACATTGATTGTTGTATTATCTCGATCTCGTATCCATAGATGATCACACAAAGTGTGAATACCGATTCGTTGTATTGTCTCGACTTAGTCCATAGACAATCACTTTCGGTAAGAGGACTTATATGTGGAAAAGTTTAAGATTGTGGTATATTTGGGTACCCTCGTCTTTTCAGGTTTCATATCCCAAAACCAAAGTATTTTTGTTCCTAAAAGAAGTATTTATGATAACATTCTTCTTGCTAATGAGGTTATTCATACTATCAACCATTACAAAGGAAAGAGGGTTTAGTTGTTATTAAAATTGATATGTCCAAAGCTTATTATAAGTGGGAGTGGTCCTTTTTGGAGAATGATCTTTTGAAAATGAGATTATCCTCCAACTGGGTTAGCTAATTAATCAATGCATTTCAAATGTTTTTTACTCTGTCTTACTGAATGATGTACCTATTGGTTTAATTAATCCTGAAAGAGGCCTCAGACAAGGGGACCTTTATTCCTAAAAAAGCGGGGTATAACAATCATACCCAATAATTCGTTCAGCAATATGTATGGACTAAAATCTAATATAATTCTGAGAGCACCAACTTAAAAGTGAGACTCAATCAAGAAATATATCACACAACTTTATCTCTTTCTCAATACAATCATCAAATCGAACAGATAGATCCGTGAGCCTGATTAATGTGAGAATAACTTGGACGATACCAAAGACCAATGCCCAAGTGTCAATCAAGTTATATCCAACAAACAAGGTCGGATTTATCAACTGTGATTGATCTACGCACAACGTGTGATATTTCAATTATATAAATAAATATAATACGGAAAAGAAATAACACAGACACCAGAAATTTTGTTAACGAGGAAACCGCAAATGCAGAAATACCCCGAGACCTAGTCCAGATTTGAACACCACACTGTATTAAGACGCTACAGACTCTAGCCTACTACAAGTTAACTTCGGACTGGAATGTAGTTGAGCCTTAAACAAGTCTCACGCCAAATAAGGTACAGCCGCGTTCCTTAGGCCTCTAGAACCACGCCAGATTCTGCGCACTTGATTCCCTTAGTTGATCTCACCCACAACTAAGAGTTGCTACGACCCAAAGTCGAAGACTTATAAACAAATCTGTCTCCCACGGATATGTCTATCATATATTCTTTTTATTCCGTCTTTTGATACAAAGATCAAGGTGAACAGAAATCAACTAATAATCCAGTCTTATACTCCAAAAGAGCAGCGTAGAAATATTGGTCACCTCACAATAACCTAACTGATTAACAGAAGAAGTTATTGCGGAATCACAAGAGTCTGAGACGAAGAACTGTTGTGATTACTTTTTATAGCTTACCCATCGGAGACGAATCTCGAGTAAATCTTAGAAGAAGATAAAACTCAATACAATAGAACAAGTAAGATCTGAATACGCAACTATAGAGAAAATAATTGGATCCGGCTTCACGAATCCAAAATGAAGTATTCAAGTCGTTAACCTATAACGGTTTTTGAAAAACCTAGGTTAAAGAAGAATCGACTTTAGTTTGCAACTAGGACACAAAAAACTATAGGGATTAGGTTTTCCAGTTGCTAGAGTTCTCCCTTATATAGTCTTTCAAATCAGGGTTGCTTACAATCAAAGCTAAGACATCTTAGTGACAAAGCATTCAATATACACCGTTAGATGAAATCATGATTTAAGATTCAAGCTAACTATACTTAGAAATAAAGAAATTAATCTCCATCGTTAGATAGTATTATCTTAATATACACAAATGAAATATACTTATAGTATGAACCTTACCCAAACGTGTATACTTGTTGGCTCAATAATAGTTAACCGAAGTTGTCCATATTAACACTTATAACTTAGCCTTATTCATCTAACACTTCTAGATCAAATATGATGATCAATCAATCATGATAGATAATCAAATGAATCTAAATGTGTTTCAAGAGAGTTGTTCAAATATTCGTCGTCTTATAGGAATATGGATATGAAATATTTAAAGAAAAATCGGTTTGGTTTTTAATTGTACAAAGTACTTATACAAGAACCAATTCATGAACATAATGTCACGGTTTGTAGAACTAGTTCACGTATATTAATACTTTAAAGTTTCATGGACTTTAAGTTCGCAAACAAATCCTGAGTTCATGAGTATGAAAGTCACACTTTACCGATTTTAGAACATAACTGCTATGTTCGCAAACTGAGTACGCGGACAAGAGTTCCGGACTTTGGCTTTGTCCGGCCGTTTGCAAACAGCATACGCGAACAGGAGTTCCGTACTTGGCCTTGTCTAGCCCGTTCACAAACAGGGTGGCACGAACACAAGCTCTGTACCTTTTCACAGGTAAACCAGGTCGCAAACAGAGTTTGCGAACAATAGTTCCGGACCTGAACTAGACTTGCACATTTAGTATACAAAGTATACAACTATATTATATCCAGACATGGTAGTTCTAAAACTCTCATTTAATCATTGAAACATCCTTGGAAGACTACAATGGTAATCTTACACATACCACTAGCTTCAAGTAATTTTCAAGTGATTAATCGATTAATATGAAACTTCCCAAGTCGACATCAAATGATTGTCTCACACAAATCATACAAGATGTTCAAGGTAATTTTCACATTATCATCTTTTGAGTTAATATTTAGTTTCCAACAAATAAATTGTCTCTAACTAAACTCGTCAAGAATACGATAAACTTATAGCTAAAGTTAAAAGCTTCCAACACATATTTCGATAAATAGATAAGCGAGATATACTCAACTCGAAATATCAAATATGTATAATGTAAAAGTCTATATAGCTACACGACTTAGTATCTTTAGAAGATAGAATAGAATAGACTTCTGATGGACACATTTTTGTGTCCGATTTTTCTCAATTCTATATATTGTTAGGGATCATTTTTGCGCTTATTATGGTGTTTTATGTGTGTGTAGGTATTTTTGGAAAATAAACATTTTTGGAAAACTCGGCTCGGAAAACTGTTAAAGGCACCCTCATTTTGGATAAGGGCACCCAGAAGAACTTATAAAGACATCTAGGAAAATTGCTACACGCACCCCAAAAATATTATTTCCTCCCCAGTTGCTAAAGGGAGACCAGACACAGATAATGGGAAGTCATCCTCTTCATTTGAATTTTAGGAAAATGCGGGAATATAGGCAGCTGATTAGGGTTCGAGTTTTGGGAGATTTCTAAAGAGATTCAATCGCTGGATTTTGTTGGAATGGGCCTGTTAAGCCTAAACATGGATGATATGGGTGATCGTTTTGATTAGATTGGGCTAGAATTCGAGCGATTCTTATCTATCTAAGGAAGAGTTTGGGAGGAGTTGGACAACCCAGAAACACGTAAATAAGTCGACAGAGAGATTATGGTCGTGGCTTGCACATAAAGAAAAGAAGAAATTTAATCGGGATTTTGAGGGTTTTGAAGTGTATAAAAGGTGTTGTCGATCTCCAGAGAAGGGTATTGAAGTTTCGAAGAAGTTAGGGGAAGTTTAGAACACCACAGAGCCGAGACATCGAAGTTGCAGGAAACCGCATTCTGCTGCTGCTGAAGAACACGAAGAACATAAGACGCATTTGAACAGTCTTTTATTCTACAACATATGCCTTCTATCGTTTCCTGTAATAATTCTTTATTGAAACAGTTCTTTGTAACAGTCAGTTTGAAATGCATATTAGTTTGCTTTATTAGTTTTCTCTTGTTTTTCTCCCTTTTGAGCTATGAACACCTATTTTGAGCACGTGAATAATATGAGGGGTTAAACCCCTTAGTTGAGGCGACGGAGGAAGCCATTGTTCCATGAAAAGTGGTATATTCCTATTTTAATTAATTCTTGTAATTTCTTTTATGATTACTTGCATGGAACTAATATTGAAAAATTGATTTTTATTGAATGATTGTGATTTGTTTTGATGGAGCATGCTTAGTTTAATACTTTTGATGTTTCATGATTGATGTTTACAATTGTTACTTCAAGAATCTACTAGAGGCAATAAATTAGAATCACTTTGAATCCAAAGAATTGCATGAATATTGATTAGATTGAATCACTTAATTGCTCAAGGGTGGAATCTTGAGTCTCAGTGTTTTTTATAATTTTGATACAACTTTATTTGAGTTATCTAGTTTATTTTAAGTCTGAAAATCATCCTTTACAAGTCTTAGAATGAATCTTATTTACCACTTAAAAAACTACATCAATTTTTGAGTGATAGATAAGTTTCAGTTTCCACATACCTTTTGTTGATGAAATTCCTCCAAACTCTTCAGTAGATCTTCTTCTTCAATTGGTGAACGTCGTGAAGTCTAAATCTCAATTACACACTTCTATCCTAATCTGAGACATAGATATAAGTTGACTGGAAATCAAGTATATAGTTTTGATCAACTAAACTTGACAAACAAGCTTGACATAGCAACTTTTGCGAGTTCAACCGAGCAGTGCTCTAACAATCTCCCCCTTTGTTAATTTTAGTGACAAAACTATCAATACATACGGATTACGAAATAAATCAACTTTGTAGCTTCTGATCCATCATTCCTTAGCTCTTCAACTTCCTTGAATTCTTCGTTATTTCAAGTTCTCCATCGATTCTGAATGTGTTCAACTCATCATCATTATTGTTGAAGATCCATAGACATAACAACATGGAAACGAAAGTTCTCAAACATTGTTATACAGTGTCATAGTATTATTATATCAAATCAAAGTCCAATTGCATCACAACTTTGAAATAATACTATGGTGATATGTATCACTCCCCCTTAGTCAATACTTCCATATCATAATGAAAACCACTCCCCCTTACATAATGATCCGTAAACCATATGTATGTAGTGTGAACTACCAAATAATTCTCCCCCGCTTTGTCAATATAAATTGACAAAGGTACGAAAACTACGGGATCATAATGAAATTATCAAAAAGATAATTCATGACTAAAAGAGAACATATCAACTTGGTTTCACATAGTCGAAACTTAGTGTATCCATCAAGGAGTTTATAAAGATACAAGTTAACTCCTATAAAAATTCCACAACCGCTCTCCCCACAAAGATATGGTAATTAATCACAAGTTTATTTAAGAACTCTCCCCCATTTGATGGCATTCCAATGAGAATAACATGAACGACCTTACTTTTACGAGAAAAGAAGGATTTCTTTGGACATTAAAAAATCACATGGATTTGTATCCAGTAAACTCGAATAAATTAACTATAATAAAACCTTATTGATTAATTTAATCAGAAACACTCAACATAAAAAAAACTTACGGAGCCATACATTACTTTCACATAAAAATGGATCAGGGAAAGATCAATACTGCAGAATTTTCTCAAAAAGTTCATTCCATCTTTTATCAATATTTACATAAAGACATAATAAACTTAACTTTTGAGCATATATTAGATAACCACAGTTCACGAACGTAAACACATTTATATCTCATAAGACATTTGCAATATATAAAATCAATAAGATTAAATATTGCAAGATCATCTTCCAAATAACTTAGAATTTAAATAAATAAATATAAAATCATTGCAAGATGAAAATAGTTGGAAATAGCTATCTGTAATGACAATAATTTCTATACCAAACCCTAGTTATCCTTCTTAAACATAAGAATAAATTCTCATATGAAGTTTGTTAGATATTAATATTCTTGAAAAATTCCTTATCGTCCTCGAACTCCTTGTCGTCAACAGACATTGGAACATAAGGTTCATGAAGAAAGGAGTCAATTCCAACAAACCTTCTCGATTGTTGCCGAACCAGGGCCTTCTGAATTTCAAGAGATCTTAGGACGATAGCCTTTATTTGCTGAATCTCCATCCTTGTTTCTTTCAACTCTTCAAGAACAACATAATTTTTTTGAAGATTTGAGGTGATAGCCCTTGGTTTCTTCATATTCTTCCTTTTTTCCTTCAAAGTTGTAGAGGAATGGGATATGTCTTTTTCCTTCATTATTGATGGCTTAACAATCATATTAACATCTTTTCCATCAGAAGAGATGATGCTTGGATTATCTATTAAAATATGGGATTGTGAAAGGAACACAAAAACAACAGCTCCACAAGCAACCTTTTGATGAAAAGAGTTTCAAGGAAGGAAAACGAATGTAAGGTCAGGGAACCTATATACAAAGTAAGTAGGGTTCACGTACGATCAACACAAACAACCCTAAGAAGAGTAGAAATGTCGATTTTAACCCTTTTTTTATTAAACAAACAAGGAGAAATCTTTTCAATACCATTACTTGAAGATATGAAAAGAACAAACAGAAATTCAGAAAAGAAAGTTCAAGATACAAACTAGAATAGTTTCTGACTATAGAGTTCGACTGTGCACAACTCTTGTCTCTTTTCGAAATACGAGCACATGAGACAAGATGCACTATCAACACAACTAGACTATGTTGGGGTTAACAATAATCTGTTCACCACAAGGTTTTGCAAGGAATTCTCAACATCCCTTTTTATAGGTCGTTTAGACCTAGTTCTTCTCTGTAGAGATCTAACTTTTTCCTTAGAGATCAACTTCTTAGGTGATGAGTTAAATTTACATACCTCGGATGGATTTGACTTTTGAACAAGTTTGAGCATGTTTGCTAATCGATTAGCTCTACGTTGCAGTTTATTGACATACCTTACTTTATGTTTGTACTTGAAACAATTAGAGAGTTCGTGACCCTTAATAGTACAATAAGTACATGTCAATGTGGAGGATGGTTCAGGCATCATAGTCGAACATGCTGCTAAGAAAAGCGAAGTACCTGAAACATATGAGTTAGAGTTTTCATTAGACGGAGAAAAATCCATCTCATCCTCCAATGAGGTCGATAAAGTTTCTCCAGGAAAATATCAAGGTTGATGTGAGTATTGCTACAATTATCAAAATTGATATTTTCGCCAAGGAGTGCTACACTTGATTTTTTATCTTCAGTCGAATCATAATGATCAGATGTTTCATCAAGAGTTGCAGCAAGACCTTTGTTCCCAGTGTATTTTCTACGATTTGGACACTCATTAGAAAAATGACCAAAACCTCTACACTTGAAGCATTGTGGCATATCCTTATCATCAATGTCGACAGTATCCCTGTTTTTAGGAGGGACACGATCATGAGGCTTAACTGATGATCTAGGTTTATCTCTGGTGAACCGTTTACTTATCTTCAAAAGAAGAGCTCTAAACTTTCTTGTGATCAGAGAAACTGAGTTGTAAAGATCTTCATCTGATGATTCAGTCTCAATAGGATCAACCACAGAGTTGCTAACACTTTTACTTTCATCAAGTAGTTTAGTGTTCTTTTGTGCTTTGAACACAACATCCTTTTCGGTTTTGGATATATGCTCATGATCAAAGATCTTTAACTTTCCATCAAGGGTATTCCTGGAAAGTGTTTCAAGGTTATTTTCTTCAATGATAGCATGTTTCTTAGAATCGTATCTAGCTGGTAGAGATCTGAGAATTTTCGTCACAATGTCCTTTTCAGAAACAATCTTACCCAACGCAAAAGATGCATTAACAATTTCAGACACTTTGTGATTAAACTCATCAAATGAATCTTCATCAGCCATACCAAGATTTTGCCAAACAGAATTTAGGTTTTGAAGCCTAGCTTCTTTCTCAGAGGTATTCCCTTCAAATACGGTTGCTAAGATATCCCAAGTATCTTTAGACCAAGTGCGCGTAGTCACATGGTGCTGAAGATCTTGGGTAATGACATGGATGTTAGCATTTAAACCGTCAGAATTTTGCTTTGCAGCAAGAATCTCAACATCATCATAATCACCAATAGCCTTTGCAACAGTTACACCGTCTACTGTAACTAATGGGGGATTATAGACATTAACGACACGAACCCATTATTGAAAATATCGCGCTTGAAGAAAGGAACACATAACACTTTTCCCCATAAGTAATTCGATCCATCGAAGAATGGTGGTACGTTTATAGAGATAGCACTTATGTCCATAGAATTGCTACAAACACAGACTTATGAGGTCTACGCGTGTTTGCATGCTCTGATACAATTGAAATAGTGGGGGTATAACAACCACACCCAATAATTAGTGCGGCAATCTGTATGGACTAAACTCAAATATAATTCCGAGAGCACCTACTTAAAAGTGAGACTCAAGCAAGAAATATATCAAAGAGTTTTTTCTCTTTCTCAATACAATCATCTAATCGAACATATAGAAATCTGTGACCCTGATTGATATGAGAAATAACTTGGACGGTACCAAAGACCAATGCACAAGTGTCAATCAAGTTCTATCCAACTATCAAGGTCGTGTTTATCAACTGTGATTGAACTATGCACAACTGATGAGTGCCAAATATTGTATATATTTATCCCTTTTTGTTGGCATTTAACTCATCTTTTGTGCATTAATTCTACATTTTATCCCATATTCTGTATTTTCATTGTTTTCAAGAATAAATATTTTTATTAATTAATTTTGCATTTTTAGGTAATAAATAAAGTCTGGATGACTTGCGGAGCAAAAAGAGCAGAAAAGTAGTGAAAAGCCGGGAGAAATTACGCAAGGAAGCCGCAAAGAATGGAGTGCACGTCCAAAAAGCTGGAAATGGGCTCAAGAAGAAGAAAGTTGTTCTTAAAGAAGAAGTGGGCTCAAGGTTTTCCAAGCCCAAACTCATTTCCCAAACCCATATTCTATACCCAAAAGCCTAAAACCCAAATCCATACCCGCTTGCGTCTTCAGCCGTCAGATCAGTTCTCAGAAGCATCCGACGGTCGCTCCCTTGATGTGCATCGAAGTTTGATATCTCCGCCTTACACTACAGTACCTAACTCCATCAAGTACCGTTCGTTTCGTTGTATCTCTTCATCCGACGGTCGCTCATCGCCTGCCTCCGCATCGCCGTCAGATCCACCTACCATCTTCCCATCCATCGGTCCAGCTTCGCGAAACATCAAAATCCTCTATACCTGATCAACACCCTAGTACCTAATACCTATACCCATTGCCAAACACACCCTTCCTCAAACCCCATCGACACCATCTTCCCCCCCCCCTCTCTGCAACAGTACCACCATGTCCGTCTCCATCACCACCATCTTCTCCCCAAATCACTCCACCATCTACGCCACCAAATCACTCTACTCTACCTATAACCAAAAACCCATCATCACTATCACGTTTTACCTCTTTTTCATCAACTAATCTCCTCAATTTCTCATCTCTCATCACTGAAACCCTAGGTGAGAAATTGAAGATATAAGTTGATGTTAGAGCAGCAATTGGAGCAGGAGATGACCCAGGAGAAGCAGAAGAAGAGTGGGTCGACGAGATGGAGTGAGTATCTCATCAAAATTAGGTAAACCAAATTTACCTAATTTTCTGTTTTTGGGGAAAAGGGGTTGTGAACCCTAAACTGATAATTGGGGGGTATAAATTGGTATTATGTGGTGTGTGTGAAACACACGGTGTATCTCTCTGGACTAGCCAGTAGAGAATTTGCCACAAAATTTTATGCAATTCCAATTTCAGTCTTCTTATGCAATTAACAGTTGATTGTTATGTTATGTTTGAATTATTTCTGTATGATGAATGCTTGTGTTTGTAACATGTTGAGCATGAGCTAAGTAGCACTAAGCTAAGGCTCAGTTGAAGCCTTGTGTACTGTCAATTGACAGGTTGCTAGGATAGTTTTTCTGTGCCCTGTTTTGCTTGAGCAAATGGGAGATACCAATGCTCATAGTGCCTATGATTGGCTGTGCTGTCAAAAGACAGCCAATGCTAGGGGCAAACTATTGAGCAATTTAGTATTCTTCTATTTCTAGATGTATGCATAGGATCAAACTCAACCTAGAAACATGTCATTTGATTAGGACACAAGGTGGATCCTAAGCCTTGGCTTAACCACCAATCCCTTTGCAGTCACCTCTATTCAGTTCTATTTTGCTTCCTGATCAGTTATTCTCCTTGCCTGTTTTTCTTGTTTAAATTCCTGCAATTTGTAGCTGTTGTGCACTGAAATCAATGCACAATCCTCACCTTGACCTTGGCTTCCAAGCCTTGGTTCTTTGCTGCTTTACCTTGCTGTTTTCTTAGCTGTTTCCTTTGCTTTACCTTGCATCCTTGGTTCATGCCATCTGCCTTCTTTGTTTCACTGCCACTATAACATTGTGAAATTGTACCTTGTTTTACATCATTTGCTAGCTTAGGAAAACTCTCTAGTTTGCTCCCACTCCCTGTGGACTTTCCCCTGCTTACCTTCTATATCATAACTTGGCCTTGTATACTTGCAAGCTTCTGTGTGTTTTCCATTGGCACACCAACAACCTGTGATATTTCAATTATATAAACAACTATAATGTGGAAAAGAAATAACACAAATACCAGAAATTTTGTTAAAGAGGAAACCGCAAATGCAGAAAAACCCCGGGACCTAGTCCATATTTGAACACCATACTATATTAAGCCGCTACAGACTCTAGCCTACTACAAGTTAACTTCGGACTTGAATGTAGTTGAGTCCTAACCAAGTGTCACACCAATTAAGGTACAGTCATTTTCGTTACGCCTCTAGAACCATGCCGGATTATGCGCACTTGATTCCCTTAGATGATCTCACCCACAACTAAGAGTTGCTATGACCCAAAGTCGAAGACTTATAAACAAATCTGCCTCCCACAAATATGTCTATCCTTTATTTTTTATTTCGTGTTTTGATACAAAGATCAAGGTGAAGAGGAATTAACTAATAATCCGGTCTTATACTCCCGAAGAGCAGCCTAGAAATGTTAGTCACCTCATAATAACCTAACTGATTAACAGAAGAAGTTATTGATGAATCACAAGAGTCTGAGACGAAAAACTGTTGTGATTACTTTTTATATCTTACCTATCGGAGACGAATCTCGACTAAATCTTAGAGAATATAAAACTCAATAAGATAAAACAAGTAAGATCAGAATACGTAACTACAGAGAAAATAGTTGGATCTGGCTTCACGAATCCCAAATGAAGTCTTCAAGTTGTTAACCTAATAATAGTTTTGGAAAACCTAAGTTAAAGGAAAATTGACTCTAGTTTGCAACTAAGACACACAAAAGTGTCGGGATTAGGTTTAGCAGATGCTAGAGTTCTCCTTTATATAGTCTTTCGATTCAGGGTTGTTTACAATCAAAGCTAAGATAGCTTGGTAACAAGATGAACTCCTGATTTAAGATTCAAGCCAAGTCTGCATAGAAACTAAGCAATCAATCTCTACAGTTATTTGGTATTAGCTTGATACACAAAAATGAAATATACTTATATTTAGATATGGATGAAGCATACCCAAACGTGTATACTTGTTGGATCAATAATAGTTAACCGAAGTTAGCCATATTAACGCTTACAACTTAGACATATTCATCTAACACTTCTAGATCATATATGATGATCAATCAATCATGATAGATAATCAAACGAATCTAAACGTGTTTCAAGAGAGTTGTTCAAATGTTCATAATCTTATAAGAATATGTATATGAACCATTTGAAGCAAAATCGGTTTGGTTTGTAATTGTACAAAGTACTTATATACAAGAACCAATTCATGAACATAATGTTACGGCTTGTAAAAATAGTTCACATACCTTAATACATTAAAGTTCCAGGGAATCTAAGTTCGCAAAAAAGTTCGAAACGAATCCTGAGTTCATGAGTATGAAAGTCACACTTTACTGATTTTAGAACATAACTGCTATGTTCGCAAACTGAGTACGCGAACAAGAGTTCTGGACTTAGGCTTTGTCCGGTCGTTCGCAAACAGCATACGCGAACAGGATTTCAGGACTTGGCCTTATCTAGCCCGTTCCCAAACAGGGTACATGAACACAAGCTCTGGATCTTTTCACATGTAAACCAGTTCGCAAACAGAGTTCGTGAATAAAATAGTTCCGGACCTGAACTAGACTTGCACAGTTAGTATACAAAGTATACAACCTGTATTATATCCATACATGGTAGTTATAAAACTCTCATTTAATCATTGAAACATCCTTGGAAGACAACAATGGTAATCTTACACATACCACTAGCTTCAAGTAATTTTCAAGTGATTAATTGGTCAATACGATACTTTCCAATTCGACATTAAATGATTGTCTCACACAAATCATACAAGATGTTTCAAGGTAATGGTCATATGATCGTCTCTTGACTTAATATTTAGTTTTCATCAAATAAATTGTCTCCAACTAAACTCGTCAAGAATACGGTGAACTTAGCTAAAGCTAAAAGCCTCCAACACATATTTTTGAGAAATAGATAAGC
The DNA here is from genome assembly GCF_003573695.1 of Papaver somniferum. Classification (NCBI taxonomy): domain Eukaryota; kingdom Viridiplantae; phylum Streptophyta; class Magnoliopsida; order Ranunculales; family Papaveraceae; genus Papaver; species Papaver somniferum. The sequence goes on along the minus strand of NC_039364.1, from coordinate 260,215,632 downwards.
GAGATAAACTCTGCTCGAAATATCAAATGTGTATAATGTAAAAGTATATATAGTTATATGGCTTAGTCTCTTTAGAAGATAGAATAGAATAGACTTCTGAGTGATAAATAAGTTTCAGTCTCCATAAACCTTTTGTTGATGAAGTTCCTCCAAGCTTTTCCATAGATCTTCTTCCAATTGGTGAACGCTGTGAAGTCTAAAGATCAACTACACACTTCTATCCTAATCCGAGACATAGCTATAAGTAAATTAGAAATCAAGTAGGGATAATTGGCCTTTGGTACTTAGGTTTAGACCAACACTAGGCTTTGGTCTAACATTTGTCCGACGTTAGGGCTTGGTACCTGGACCACACGTTGACCCGTGTTGACTGTATAACTCGTGACGTGTTTAACCCTATAAACATTGAATTGCACAAATATTGTTTTAACTTTAACTTTTGTAACAATGACTTGTTGTGTCCTTAACTTTCTTCACTATTCAGTCTTCTTCTCAAAACTCTCGAGTATGTTTTCAGTAGCAGAAGCATTTTTTTTTACTCAGCAGCAGGAACATCTCCATCGCCTCTCTTTTTTCAACACAGTAGAAACAACAATTTCTCCTATTTCCTCACCGCTAACAAGGATTCGGTGCTGAATTTCGTCTTTGTCTTCTAAAATCTCACAGTTAGCAGCGAAAATGGAAAATTTGCCGGCATCACCATTTTGATGATGAATCTATTCTACAAGTATAAACAAGGACAAGTGATTGAGTATTTATATGTTAACAATATCACAGAATGATGAATCATTCTCATGTATTGATTCTTGATAATCAACTATTGACGGTAACCTATTTATTCATTTTTTTCGTTTGATTTTGTTAGGGTTTCACTGAATTTTCCAAATTGGGTTTTGTTGAATTTTTTTGTTGCGGTTTGTTACGTTTGTAAATTGGGTTTGTTAGGGTTTCACTCAATTTCCCTAATTGTATTGAATTTCCATAGTTGATTGCAATTGTAGAGTTTATCCGTCTCTCTCAATTTAGATTGTTTGAATAATTATAGATTGTGCTGAGTAATTCTGTGGTGACATATATGGGTTGTTCAATTCGTATTAACAATTATGGGTTGGAGTTTCCATTTGAGAAAAAAATCAATTAACAGTTGGGTTCAGATTACAATTTGGGGAAGAACATCAATTAGGGTTCTTCTTCACATATGGTCATGTTAACGGTGTTAACTAGATATATTTTTATTTTATTTTTTAGATTCTTTAAATATTTACTAAACAGAAGTCAAGATTTAACTGGTCAATTAGAGTCAACGTGTGGTCCAGGTACCAATCCCTAACGCTGAACAAATGTTAGACCAAAGCCTAGTGTTGGTCTAAAACCAAGTACCAAAGGCCAATTATCCCAATCAAGTATATAGTTTTGATCAACTAAACTTGACAAACAAGCTTGAGATAACAACGGTTGCGAGTTCGACCGAGCAGTGCTCTAACAATCCCCGTATCTATATATTATTTTCCCAGAGGCTCTATCTGCCTGTATAGACTCTCTGACTAGAAAAGGTCTGGTTGAGGGAATTAATGTTGGTAAAAACTCTCACAATATCAATCAGTTTTCTGATATCTTAAATATCCATATTCGTGACTTAGGGGAAGATTTGGGGTACCCCTATAACTTTGCAAGCTTCAAAAATCCAAACCCATATGGGTATTCTTGAATTTGTTGATGCTAGAATTTCTACTTGGTTCCATAGATTCCTTTCTTAAGTTGTTAGAACCACTCTAGTTAAACATATTGAGCAGGCCACCCCTATTTACCAGATGGGTGATTTTCTTATTCCTGAGTACCTTTGCAGGAAAATGGATTCACACCTTTGCAAGTTCTTGTAGGGAGAAACTCTTGATCCAAACGATAGAAAAATGCATTTACTTAGCCGGGACATTTTATGCTCTCCCAAATCTAAAGGAGTATTGGGATTAAGGAAAGCTGAGTTAAACAATTTGTTATGCTATGTAGGAATGCTTGGAAAATCATTGAAAATCCTGATTGTTTATTTGTCGTTACTTTAAAAGCTAGATATTTTCCTTATATTGATTTCTTAAATTCTAAATGTACTAGTGTTTGTTCTTGGACTTGGAGGTGTTTACACACTATCAAAGAACTTATTAAACCTATCATTGCATTGTTGGAGATGGTAAGTTCATTGACCCCTGGTGTGATAATTGGATTCCTAGCTTAGGATCTGCTACCCCTAATCCCCTTGTTCCTCCAGACCCTAGTGTCACAGTTGTCTATTTTATTTATCAAGAAAGTAGGACTTGGAATGTTAATAGACTCACCACTCATTTTAATAATGCTTTGTTGAGAAGATTATCTTTATTCCTTTAAGCCAACTATGCACTCCTCACAGGAGGGCTTGAGAACTTTCAAAGAATGATAGGTTTTCTTCAAAATCTCCTTATCTGGGACTTAAAAGGCTTCGAACCCTCCCTAGATAACAAGCTCTGGAAGTGCATATGGAAAATTCGTGTCCCTCATAAGATCCAGTTATTTATTTGGAAAGCTACTAGGAATGTGATTCCTTCCAGAATTGTTCTTACTTCTTAATACTAGAATGCATATGACCTCTGCGGATTGTCCTTGGTGCTCTGACCCTCATGAAGACATTATGCATGCTCTAGTTCTCTGCCCTTTTTCTAGTCATTTTTGGTTCCATAGCCCCTTAAGTATTATTACTTATTTTTTAAAGGACATGTCTTTTATTGAGTGGCTTTTGTATTGGTTTGTGGATTACGCATCAGATGACATCAACTAAATCAAGAGTAAAGTGTAAAGAGCTATGCGATATTAAGAGTACGTGCGAGAAGAGTCAATGTAAGCGTGCGTTAATGACGCACGAGAGATCCGAAAATAAGGGCTTTATTAGCTGCCATCCACTATGTAAACTGCTATATAAGGAGCCGAGCGTACTTGTATTGGGAGAGATCTTTTTGAGTGCTTACACAAGATTTTTAGGAGAGGGAAAGATTATTTGGAGAGCAAGTTAGGGTTTCTTCATCTATTTGTATCCAATTTAAATATATTTTAATGAATGTTCTTGTGATTCCTATGGAGATTACTTAGATTGTTCTATACATTTTATCTAGGGTGTGGTTGTGAGATTTCTCACAACTACATTTTGGCGCTAGAAATTAGCTCGGAATGATATACCTTGTTGGTGAATTTCTGTAAAAACAAGTGTTGGATTCTTCATAGTTTATCACCTTTCCATTAGAAATCTTTGAGAGTTTTAGAAGTTTAGATCTAAAAGAAGTTCCACAAAAAGTTTCAATCTCAGAAAAACAATCTTAATCGGTCCAGTTTTCAGTTCTTTAAAGAGCAATTTTTATCTTCGAAAGATGAAAGAATTGTTATATACTAACAAGATGGTGAGACAAACAACTGCAACGGGAAAATCAATAACAATCAGGAGGAGTAGAAGGATCGCTGGAAGAAGAAGAAGCGAAATCGCTGAATCCTCAAGGATGGGAGAAAGAAACAATAGAGGAAATCAAGTCCAAACTCAGATCCAACAAGAACCGATGGAGAATAATACCATAGACTACGATAGAGTGAATGTTCATACCGCAAACATAGATTCAACGGAAGAGGAAAACGAAAGAATTGGAGCTCCAGGATTAATAGAAGGGAATGAAGAAAACATGACAATCGAGGAACTCCGATAAAGGTTGGTTACAGAAAGAAGGAGAGAAGATGAAGAACATGCGAATTTGATGCGTCAGAATCATGAGTTGAGAGAAGGGAATATAATATTACAATAGAGGAGATCAAGAAGCACCAAACGTGCAAGCTCAAGATCAACGACAAGCAAGAGCTCGTCAAGACGTACCCAATCTAGGCGAAGATATGCCAGACAGGAACAACCTCTAGACAACATTGCTGAAAACTTTCAGATAGATGACAACTTACAGGATCAACGCGATGAAGAACGCATAGAGCAACAACCAGCTGATGACTGATACGTACAGCAGCACGAACATTATCGCATTCAAGGAGGTCAAAGAGGCAATAGATATGAACAAGTAGACGAACGTCACCACACACATCATGATTATGATAGTGAATAAAATGAAGAACAAGAAATAATTATATTACAAGGTAGAGAAATATTGACAAATCAATATTACCGCGAAGAGGAAGCTGAAATACATAATGCCGCACAGATGTATGCAAGAGACGAAAGAAAAAGATGCAAAAGAATGAGAGAGGAGGCTGAAGAGAGAGAGAGATACAAGAGGTTGTGCGTAAAAACAAGCATGATAACAGAGTAAGACAAGCAAGGTTGAAAATACCAATGCAGCAAGGTGCAGACCAAATCATGAGCGGAGAAATACTCAGAGAATTAGCAGAGATGAGATAAATGATGACGGCGCGAAGATATGGTGGTAGGCGACAACTAGATGAAGCAATAGAGGAAGCGGGAAAAACACCGTTTGCGAGACAGATACAACTTGCAGTAATACCACCTAAATGATGCCTACCTGTATTTACTAATATCTTTGATGGAAGCACATGTGCAGTAAAGCATATACGAGCATATAGCCGGTCTTTATTACAGTGGGAAGAAAATGATGCGGTGTTATGTAAATATTTCCCTGCAAGCCTGACAGGAGAAGCCTTGCAATGGTTTGAAGGACTGTCAGTAGGAACCATTCGATCATTTCATCACTTACAAAACATCTTCTTAGGACAATACATCAGCAATAACATGCTAAGACCAGGTATTGAAAAAGTGTTCAGCTTAGGCAGAAGGATCAATGAGAGCTTGCGCAGTTTAACCACACGTTGGAGGAGCATGTGTAGCGAAATGTTCGGACGAGTAGATGAGAGAAACCTTATACTATCCATCATCAATGCACTTTTCCTACAGATTTATTGTATACACAGATCTTCAGGACAAAAGATACAATAACTATGGCGGAGTTATGCGAGTTTCAAGAAGAATACATATCTCTCGAAGAAAAACAAAGAGAAATGGAGTCTTACGAAGTTGGGATAACAAACGTAAACGAACGGAATGCTAGCCTACTTCCAAGGACAACAAATGTTATTGCATGTACATCTCAAGGGACTCACGGAAATGAAGTAATAGAAGAATGGAAAAATCTAGTAGCCATGGGTAGTGGGGATCAAGAAGAGTTTGAAAGAGAATACCAAGAAAAGCAGTTCAACAATCGTGGAGGAAATAATAAGATTCAAAGGCTTGATAACCAACCAGAAGGTTATGGAGGACAAAAGAAATATTAAAATCAAGGCCAGCAAAATACGCATATTGGATAGCAAATATAATGGTGGTGCCAAAGAAGAATAATGGAATAAGGATTTGCATGGATTTCAGTGACTTAAACAAGGCATATCCAAAGGACAGCTTTCCATTACCAGACATACCACAAATGGTTGAAGTAGCATCAGGAAATGATAGGCTCTCACTTATGGACGGATATAAAGGCTACAATCAAATTCCTTTGGCTGAAGAAGACCAAGAACATACTGTTTTTTTCGCACCTAGAGGATTATATTGTTATACAAAAATGCCTTTAGGTCTGAAAAATGAAGGTGCGACATATCAAAGAATGGTAGAAAAAGTATTTGCAAAGTGGATACACACAACATTGGAGGTCTATGCAGATGATGTGTTGGTGAAGAGTAAAAAAGCTGAAGATCATGTTGACAACTTGAGAGACATCTTTGAACAGATGCGGCAATTCAACATCAAGATAAACCCAGAAAAGAGTATTTTCGGAGTTGGGTCGGTAAATTTTTAGGTTATATTGTATCTAAGGAGGGAATAGAAGTCGACCCAGAAAAGGTACAAGTGGTTCATGACATGCCATTACCCGCGACTGTGAAAGATGTATAGAAATTGAATGGACTGTTAGCTTCATTGGGGCGGTTTATTTCGCGTTCATCATACAAGTGCAAGCACTTCTTCAACATCCTAAAGAAGGGGACCAAGTTCGAATGGACAGAAGAATGCGACAAAGCACTGCAGAATATAAAGAATTACCTGATGAATGTATCTATTTTGCAGAAAATGAAACCAGGAGAATAATTATTAATATATCTGGCATCAACACTGCACGCATTAAGTGTTGTCTTCCTACGTTTGGATCAAGGAGTAGAAAAGCCAATATACTACATAAGTAAAACATACAATGCCGAAGAGAAAAATTACTCAAAGATTTAAAAGCTAATTCTCGCACTGGTCTATGCAACACAGAAACTCCGTATTTATTTTCAAGCCCACAAGATTAAGTTATTGACAAAAGTACCAATCGAGCCTGTAATGAAAAATTCAAAAAGATCAGGAAGAATCGAAAGATGTAATGCACAAGTAGGGCACTTTGAGATCAAGTATGAAATATTATCTTCACCAAAATCGCAAGTCACCGCAGATTTCTTGGCAGAATTTCCGTTGGAAGAAGATGAACATGTTGAAGAAATGATGGATGTGGATGAAGAACATGGGAATCCTAAAGATTTGTTGACAGATTATAATTCAAATAGATAAGAGATATTGGTGGATGGATCATCAAATGGAGAAGTCAATGGAATTGGAATAGTTTTTATTTCACCAGCAGGGGCAAGAATGGCTTACTCATTCAGGTTGGAGTTCGCATCCACCAATAACGAAACTGAATACGAAGCGGTGGTGCACGCGTTACCGTTAGCCATTGAAATGAAGTTAGAAGATGCAAGAATAACTAGTGACTCACAGTTGTTAATCTGACAGATAGAAGGAATATATAGCACAAACGAGCCTTCTTTACAGAAATACAAGAAGCTAGTCACAGAGTTAGCATCTCAAATTCCAAAAATAAGTTGGAGGCACATATACAGGAAAGAAAATAGATTCGCGGATGCACTGGCTTTTATTCCTTCTATGTTAGTAGATCCAGCTGCAAGGTATATAAAGATACAAACGCTCTTTTTGACTTCAATTAAGAAGGAAGGGGAAGAGGACGCAGACGTAATGATAGTAGAAAACGCAGAAGAAGAGCAAGCGAACAAAGACGCAAATTGGAGAACTCAGCTTCATTTATACTTGGAGAAAGGAGAAGTCCAAAGAAACGGGTTGGAGGCATACAAGTTAAAGAGTATAGCGACAAATTATGAACTCAGAGATGGTGTATTATATTGAAAACATTCCTTGGACCATCCCTAAGATGCTTAACGTGAAAAGAGGGAATGGAAATCTTAAAGGCATTACACTATGGAGATGTTGGGAATCATAGTGGAGGAAGGTCTTTAGCATGCAGGACAAAGATACAAGGGTATTATTGGCCCTACATGCATGAAGACGCAAAAGAAGTATCAAGGAGATGCGAAGAACGCCAACGTCATGGAAAAAAGATACATGCACCGGGAGCGACGTTAAACTCATCAACAAGTGTGTGGCCATTTGGAAAATGGGGCTTAGACATTATGGGTCCATTTATACCAGGAACAGGGCAAAGGAGATACCTAATAGTAGCAACAGATTACTTTACAAAATGGGCAGAAGTGAAAGCAGTGCAGCATATTCGAGACAAAGATGTCTTCACGTTCATATTTGAGAACATCATCTGCAGATTTGGAATCCATGCGCAATTAGTTTCTGATAATGGAAAAGAATTTGAGGGAGAAAACATAGAAATGCTACTTAACGCATTCAAAATTCAAAGCGGAAAATCCACTCCACTATATCCACAAAGTAATGGACAAGCAGAGGCAACCAACAAGACAATTGCAGATATACTGAAGAAGAAGTTGGAAGGATACAACAAAGGGTGGTGCGAACAAGTGCATAATGCAGTATGGGCATACAGAACAACTAGGAGAAAAGCTACATGAATGTCACCTTTCTGCTTGACATATGATATAGAAGCGGTATTGCCAACTGAGGTCATCATTCTTACAACTAAGAAAGAAGCATGAGAAAAGAATTTGAGCGCAGACTTAATTTTAACAAAACTTGATGATCTAGAAGAAAGTAGAGAAATTGCTCTGCAACATATGGAAAATTATCAGAAAAGGATAGATCGAGAATATAACAAGCGCGTCAAAGAAAGAGAATTTCAACCAGGAGAGCTAGTGTTGAGAGAAATATCGCCTTATCAGCAAGGAGGGGATGGAAAGTTGGAGAAAAGATGGGATGGACCATACATAATAAAGAGAGTAGTTGGAAATCGAGCATACGAGTTGATGGATCCAGAGGGAATAAACATGGGACGCAAGCTCGAACATCCGTGGAACAAATTATATTTGAAGAAATATTATCCGTAAGCCGTGCGAAGGTTACCGCACGAATAAAGAAGGCAATCCCACGCAACTTAAAATGAAGTATATGCAGATGAAGATGCGAATTTTTCCACAAGGATGTAATATTCGAGCGAATAAATAAAAATAAAGACTTTACTCTTTTATACATAATCAATATCTTAACAAAAAGGCAAAAATAATACCTTACAATAAGACCTTAATATAAGGAAACAGAAGTAAAGACTCCAACTAGGGAGGTGATGAGTGCCAAATAATGTATATATTTATCCCTTTTTGTTGGCATTTAACTCATCTTTTGTGCAGTAATTCTACATTTTATCCCATATTCTGTATTTTCATTGTTTTCAAGAATAAATATTTTTCTTACTTAATTTTGCATTTTTAGGTAATAAATAAAGTTTGGATGAATAGCAGAGCGGAAAAGAGCAGAAAAGTAGTGAAAAGCCGGGAGGAATTACACAAGGAAGCCGCGAAGAATGTTGTGCACAAGACCAAAAGGCTAGAAGTGGGCTTGAAGAAGAATAATTGTCCTTAAAGAAGATATGGGCTTGGCATACCCAAGGCCCAAAACCCTTACTCAAACACATTTCCACTATCCAAGCCCGTCTCGGATTTCAGCCGTCAGATCGAAGCAGTTCAGCATCCTACGGTCGCTCCATCATCGCACATCAAACTCCGAAGCCCCCGCTTTACATCGCAACGCCCATCTCCATCTTGGGTCGTCCGTTTTGCTACATCCCTTCATCCGACGGTCGCTCCACGCTTACCTCCGTATCGCCGTTTGATTCACCTACCATCTTCACATCCGACGGATCTCCTCGCTGCGCATCAACTTCAGATGATTCCGCTCAACACCTTAGCCATCAAACCCATCGACCCAAAACAAACACCCACCTTCTTCTTCCCCAAAACTCACTTCCCCCAAATTTCTCCTCTTCCCCCGACCATGGCAGACACTGCCATGTCTGCTCCGCCGTCTCCATCTCCACCACGACCACAAGGACACCACCACCATCACCTACCTCTTCCCTAGTCGTGTCTGTCTTGTTCTTAGCATTAATTTTTGATGCTACCAAGAAGACAAACATAGCTAGGGTTTCACAGTGGAGAGAAGAAGGAAATTGGAGCAGCGTTCGAGTAGAGGATTAGCAGAGGAGGAGAAGTACAAGCATGGGTCGAGTCTATTTGCATCAGAGGGTGAGTTAATTTTATTATTTCTCGAAACCCTAATCCTGCTGATTTGGGGATTTTCCAATTAGGGTTTGTAGAAATCTAGGGTTTTGTAAAAACTATAAATTGATGTTATGGGTGTTGTAGAAATCATCTCTGGGCTAGCCAGTGAACAATATTTGCAATCAATTTTCATTTTCCAAATTCCATTTTAGCTACAGTTAATTGTGTGTAACCTGTGTGCATGTTGTATCTTAATTTAGCTTGTTTGATGAATGTTGTTGTTATACTCATGTCTAGCATGAGCTAATTCACTGCAACTAAGGCTCTGATGAAGCCTAGTGCACTGTTAGATGATGCATTGTTAGGATAGTTTTCTTGATGCCTGTTTTGCTTGAGCAATGGGAAGTAATCAGTGCTCTGGCATGCCTGTGATTGATTGTGCTGTCAAAAGACAGTCAATGCTAGGGGCATATCAGTGAGCAAGCTGATTTTCCTCCCATTCTAGATGTATGCATAGGATTTTCAACTCAACCTAGATTGCATTGCTTGATTAGGGCACAAGGTGGATTCAATTGCCTTAGTAACTTCACACAGTTCTGCATCTTTTTCCTTTTCTGTCACTGTTGCTCAATACCTCTGCCCTTGGCTTACAGCCTTGGTTCCCTGTTATTGTTATTTTATATCCTCTGCCATTTAACCTTTGCTGTGCTGCCATCTTGTGTTAACTGCTTTGCTTTGTTAACTGTTTTAGTTCTTTGCATCTGCCACATTACCTTGCTTTGCTCACTGCCATAGTGCTTTTCACCCATTGATAGCTTAGGAAAACTTCTTGTATGCTCCCACTCCCTGTGGACTAACCCCTACTCATCCCTATACTATAAAGCTTGGCCTTGTATACTTGCAAGTTTTGTGTGCAACCCCATTTCCACACCAAGTTTTTGGCGCCGCTGCCGGGGAGCTGTTTGCCATATTTTTGAAGTTTTCATTGTTGTTCTGTGGCCTTGTTGTGCTTGAAGCTGTTGTGGCCTTGCTATGCTTGAAGTTGTCTCCTGAGATCATTGCACTCTTGTTCACTTGCAGGTGCCACTGAGTTGTTGCTGCTGCTGCTGTTGCAGGAGCTGGTGAACCAAGCCTGCTGCTGCCAAGCCAAAGCAACTGGGCTGCCAACTGAAGCTGCTGGGCTCTGCCTTCTACTGGTGGGCTTGTACTTCTCTGAATTGGGCTTCACCAACTTCAACTGAACTGGGCTTGCCAAGTGCTGCTGGGCTCTGCCTTCTTTTGTTGCTGGGCTCGTGGTCTTCTGAGAGCTGGGCTTCGTTGCTGCTGCTGCTGGGCTCTGTTCCACCTGTTGTTGCTGGGCTTGCTGCGTGAGCTGTTAAGGACGATCCTAAAGCCCAACTGGGCTGTGCAACTAAAAGGGGACCAAAAGCCTATTTTTGGGCTTCCCTCCAAAAACCAAGTAAGCCTAACCCATGAGTTAACCCACTTGGGCCTCATTTAAATTCAAATTCGGGCTTGTAATAATTAATTTAATTATTTAGTTGGGATTGTAATAATTTTTATTTTTCCTTTATTTTCTTTTTCTTTTTCTTTTTCTTTGGGACTGTAATTATTTTTTTTTTATTTTTCTTTTTTTTTTCTTTTTCTTTTTCATTTTCTTTTATGGGCTTGTCTTAATTATTATTATTGTTTTTATTTTCTTTTATGGGTTGTGCTAATTTATGCTAGGTTTAGTTCAAAATTTTTTCCAAAGCCCAATTTTAAACCAAAAACAAAAAAAACAAAACAAAATCCCTTGTTAGTCCAAAACCCATTCAAAACCAAATCTTCGTAACCCTTGTGGGCCAAATTGTTTCCGATTGCTCTGTCTGACCAACATGTTAGTTGAGGTACCTAAGGACATGATTGTGACCTATAGAGACCAAACAAACAGACTTGTTAGAATTAATCAGACGAACCTATCGAAATTCTAAGTTCTGAGGGAGACAGTCCAGATCAACCAGAAACAATGGGAGAACCCCGTACCCTCAAGGATTATATGTACCCAACTAGAGCCAGTCAACCTTCTTGTATTGTGCTACCCGAGGCTAATGGCCATTATGAGCTGAAATCAAGCACAATACAGATGCTTCCTATTTTTAGAGGTGTTGAGAATGAAAACCCGTACCACCACGTGAGAGAATTCGAGGAAATTTGTGGAACTCTGCGTTTCACTCAAATGTCCGACGAAACCCTAAAGTTAAGGCTTTTCCTTTCTCCCTGAAAGATAAGGCAAAGGCCTGGCTTTATGCTTTACAGCCTCAATCCATCATGACATGGGATGACCTCATAAAGGAGTTTTTCAAAAAGTTTTTCCCGAATCACAAGACTGCGACAATTCGTCAAAGTCTGAATAGCTTTGTGCAATTAGAGGGTGAGACCTTAGCTAGATACCTGGAGAGATTCAATGAATTATTGCTCCAATGTCCCCATCATGGTTTTGAAAAATGGAGACTTGTGCAAATTTTGTATGAAGGTCTAGATGTGTCCACCCGAACAACGGTTGAGTCGATGTGTAATGGTCTATTCGTAGACAAAACTGCTGATGCGTCTTGGGACTTCTTGATTGAAGTAGCTGAAAAGACGCAACAGTGGGAATCCATCCGTGAACCCAGAAAGACTACATCCGAAGCTAAGGCTTTTAGGATTGAAGCAGATTTCGAGGGAAGAGCAAACATGGCATCAATAGTTAGGAGATTAGAAGAGTTAGAACTACATAAAAATTCAAACCTTCCACCACTACTCTCCGAGAACATGTCGCTTCGTCTGTATGTGCCGCTTGTAACGATCCCAACCATCAATTCCAAAATTGCCCGATTTGCTTGCAGTCCAGGAATCTAGGCTTGAACAGGCACATGCCATGTTTCAAAAACAAGAGCATAACCCTATTCACAGACCTACAATCCAGGATGGAGAAACCACCCTAACTTTTCATGGTCCAAAGGACCCACTCAGGAGGACCATCTCAACCCAATCAGAGCTATCAAAACAATCAGGGATATCAGAACAATCAAGGTTATCAAACCCGGAACCCTCAACAACAATCAAACTCTCAACAACAATCATATCCTCAACACAATACCGACAAGAGATTATCCACCCTAGAGGAGATGTCCAGAGTCTGTGCAAGTCAGAAAAATCTTGATCAAAAGATGGAGTCAAATGTGATTCATGAGCGAGAGAAAAGGGTAACTTCCTAGCCAACCCCAACAAAATCCAAAGAGGATATTTCAACAGGCACATCCTGCAATGAAACCTCACCCGATCAAGTCCATCCATACCACTCCGAAGTGGTAAAGTTCGAGAACAACGTAGGCAACCTAATGAATCTGACAACATTCATTGCCTACACCACCCCAGAAAACCAAGAATCTGAGCAAGTTGGAAATCTGACAATTCTACTGCTGTGAATGTCCCTTTGCCAACTCATCTCCTGTTGCCCCATTTCCTCAGATTGTTTATCAACAGAAAAGTACCATTACAATGAGATGTTAGATCTGTTCAAAGAGTCAACATCAACATTCCTTTTCTTGAGCAATAGCAAATCCCTGCTTATGCCAAATTCCTCAAAGACTTGTGTACTCAAAAGCGCAAGCTCAATGTGCACAAACGTGCTTTCTTAGCTGAGCAGGTGAGTTCCATCATTCTGAACAAAACTCCACCCAAGTTTAGGGATCCAGGATGTCCAACAATTTCTTGCACTATAGGAGAACACACGGTCAATAAAGCGTTATTAGACCTAGGTGCAAGTGTTAACCTACTGCCATATTCTGTTTATGAGCAGTTAGGTCTTGGGGAGTTGAAACCAACATCTATCACTCTACAACTGGCAGACCGATCTGTCAAGATTCCTCGTGGAGTGGTCGAAGACGTTTTGATCAAGGTTGACAAATTCTATTTTCCCGTAGACTTCATTGTCTTAGACACTCAACCTGTACAAAACCCAGACTGTCACATTCCTGTCATCTTAGGACGTCCTTTCTTGGCTACGTCCAACGCGATCATTAATTGTCGTAATGGAGTGTTGAAACTGTCTTTTGGCAACATGACGGTAGAATTGAATGTGTTCGATATTAGTCAACAACCTGTGAATCTTGATGATGATGATGTGCATGAAGTTAATATGATTGAAGGATTAATACAAGATTCGTTGACTAACATTCTATCCGTCGACCCCTTTCAAGCATGTATGGAGAACTTTAACTCAGATTCCTATGATGATGCATACTGTAGTGACGTCCTATCTCTGCTCGAATCTGTACCTCAAATGGACGTCACTGAAAGAAATATGAAGTGGAACCACCCTTACTCTCTGATTCCAAGCTTATTCCATCCATTGTTGAGCCACCCAAGCTTGAATTGAAAACATTGCCTAGTACGTTGAAGTACGCATTCCTAGGTTCTTCTGATACTTTACCTGTCATTATTTCATCATGTTTAGACACGGAACAGGAAAGTAAGCTTTTAGAAGTACTTAAGGAACACAAAGAGGCCTTAGGATGGACCATCTCAGATCTCAAAGGAATAGCCCCACCATTTGCATGCACCACATTAACCTGAAGAGAATGCCAAACCATCTAGGGAAATGCAAAGGAGACTTAATCCTAACATGAGAGATGTAGTCAAAGGAAATCCTGAAACTACTTGATGCGGGTATCATATACCCAATACCGATAGCAAATGGGTTAGTCCCATTCAAGTTGTGCCTAAGAAGTCAGGCATTACTGTAGTTCAGAACGACAAGAATGATTAGTCCCTACGTACAACCACAGGATGGCGAGTATGCATCGACTACAGAAGTTGAACACAGTAACAAGGAAGGATCACTTCCCGCTCCCTTTCATGACCAAATGCTAGAACGTGTGTCTGGACACAGTCACTACTGTTTTCTAGATGGCTTTTCCGGTTATAACCAAATTCACATTGCACCAGAAGATCAGGAAAAAACTACATTCACGTGTCCTTTGGGACGTTTGCTTATAGACGTATGCCCTTGGGTTGTGTAATGCACCTGCTACTTTTCAGCGATGCATGATGAGCATTTTTTCTGACATGATAGATAGTTTTCTCGAGATCTTATGGATGATTTCTCTGTGGTTCTTCGTTTGATAATGTTTGACATCTTACCCTGTGATGTCCAGATGTAAGAAAAGAACCTTGTTCTAAATTGGGAAAATGCCATTTTATGGTGAATTCAGGAATAGTTCTAGGACACATCATCTCGGAAAAAGGAATTGAAGTAGATAAAGCTAAAGTGACCTCATCGACATTACCAAACCCGCTCTGTGAGGAATCGATCATTTTAGGTCATGCTGGTTTTTACCGGCGATTCATCAAAGATTTAGCAAAATCTCAGACCTCTGTGTAGTCCTCTCCAAAGATGTTACCTTCAATTTCGATGATGCTTGTGTGAAGCATGGGAGGAATTAAAAACTTCTCACCACCGCTCCTATAGTCCGACCACCCGATTGGGAACTCCGTTGAACTCATGTGTGATGCCTCTGATTATGCTGTTGGTGCTGTTTTAGGACAGCGTGTTGATAGACTACCATACGTGATATACTACGCTAGCAAAACCCTTAATGATACTCAACTCAATTACACAACTACCGAGAAGGAATTGCTTGCTGTCGTTTTCGCATTAGACAAGTTTAGATCTTATCTCATAGGATCTAAGATCATCATATACACTGACCATGCGGCTTTGAAGTATCTTCTTTCCAAGAAGGATGCTAAAGCTCGCCTTATTCGATGGATACTCTTATTACAGGAATTCGATCTCGAAATCCGTGATAAGAAAGGTTGTGAGAATGTGGTTGCTGATCATTTGTCTAGATTAACCATTGAGTCTATTGATGAGTCCATGCTAATCAGATAATCATTTCCTGATGAGCAATTGATGTCTGTATCAGACCTTCCTTGGTTTGCCGACATCGTTAACTACCTTGCTGCAGGTAGGATGCCCTCACGTTGGTCGAGACAAGACCGCTATAAGTTCTTGGCTGAAGTTAAACATTTCCTTTGGGATGACCCATATTTGTTTAAGTACTGCCCGGACCAAATCATTAGGAGATGTGTCCCCAACACTGAACAGAAAGATGTGATATCTTTCTGTCATGACCAAGCATGTGGAGGCCATTTCAGTGCCAAGAAAACCGCTGCAAAGATCTTGCAGTGTGGATTCTATTGGCCATCATTGCTCAAGGATTGCCATGATTATTGTGTTGCTTGTGAACGCTGTCAAAAGCTAGGAAGCATTTCGAGGAGAAACATGATGCCATTGAACCCCATTTTGATTGTGGAGATTTTTGATGTTTGGGGGATCGACTTCATGGGTCCATTCCCTATTTCTGACGGTAGATTGTACATCCTAGTCGCAGTTGATTACGTTTCTAAGTGGGTAGAAGCCATAGCAACCAGAACAAATGACCACAAGGTGGTACTTTCATTTCTAAAGGAAAACATATTTGCACGTTTTGGTACCCCTAGAGCTATCATCAGTGACGGCGGTTCACATTTTCGTAACAAGTACTTTGAGTCTTTAGTACGCAAGTATGGCATAACTCACAAGGTTGCTACTCCGTACCACCCTCAGACGAGCGGACAAGTAGAAGTTTCTAATAGGGAAATCAAGCACATTCTCGAGAAGACAGTTAACCCGTCTAGGAAGGATTGGTCATTAAGATTGAATGATGCTTTGTGGGCCTATAGAACAGCTTATAAGACACCAATTGGCATGTCCCCCTATCATCTAGTGTATGGAAAGCCGTGCCATCTACCTGTGGAATTAGAACATCGTGCCTACTGGGCAATCAAAGAGCTGAACTTCTCTCTGGACGAAGCTGGAATTCAAAGGAAACTTCAACTCAACGAGTTGGAAGAATTGAGAAATGAGTCTTATGATAGTGCCAAGTTATATAAGCAGAAGATGAAGATGTTTCATGATAAGCGTATTCTGCGCAAATCCTTCACTCCTGGTCAGAAAGTTTTGCTGTATGACTCCCGGTTACATCTTTTTCCGGGAAAACTGTGTTCCAGATGGAAGGGTCCGTACCTAGTACGCACAGTTTTTCCTCATGGAGCTGTGGAGCTAGAAGATGTCTCCAACAAGAACATTTTCAAAGTCAATGGGCAGAGATTGAAGCCATTCCTTGAGCCATTCCCACCCGAAATTGAAACAACCAACCTGGAGGACCCGGTCTATGTGGACTAAACTGGTCCACTCTTTCCCTAAATAACCAAAAAGTTTTCCAAATGTTTCCCTAAAAAAACAAAATTTTTCTTTTTCCCATCAAAACCAAATGTCTCCCGACAAAACCAAATTTTTCCCAAAAAGTCCAATCCCATCAAAACCAAATGTCTCCCGACAAAACCAAATGTCTACCAAGAAGACAAACATAGCTAGGGTTTCACAGTGGAGAGAAGAAGAAAATTGGAGCAGCGTTCGAGTAGAGGATTAGCAGAGGAGGAGAAGTACAAGCATGGGTCGAGTCTATTTGCATCAGAGGGTGAGTTAATTTTATTATTTCTCGAAACCCTAATCCTGCTGATTTGGGGATTTTCCAATTAGGGTTTGTAGAAATCTAGGGTTTTGTAAAAACTATAAATTGATGTTATGGGTGTTGTAGAAATCATCTCTGGGCTAGCCAGTGAACAATATTTGCAATCAATTTTCATTTTCCAAATTCCATTTTAGCTACAGTTAATTGTGTGTAACCTGTGTGCATGTTGTATCTTAATTTAGCTTGTTTGATGAATGTTGTTGTTATACTCATGTCTAGCATGAGCTAATTCACTGCAACTAAGGCTCTGATGAAGCCTAGTACACTGTTAGATGATGCATTGTTAGGATAGTTTTCTTGATGCCTGTTTTGCTTGAGCAATGGGAAGTAATCAGTGCTCTGGCATGCCTGTGATTGATTGTGCTGTCAAAAGACAGTCAATGCTAGGGGCATATCAGTGAGCAAGCTGATTTTCCTCCCATTCTAGATGTATGCATAGGATTTTCAACTCAACCTAGATTGCATTGCTTGATTAGGGCACAAGGTGGATTCAATTGCCTTAGTAACTTCACACAGTTCTGCATCTTTTTCCTTTTCTGTCACTGTTGCTCAATACCTCTGCCCTTGGCTTACAGCCTTGGTTCCCTGTTATTGTTATTTTATATCCTCTGCCATTTAACCTTTGCTGTGCTGCCATCTTGTGTTAACTGCTTTGCTTTGTTAACTGTTTTAGTTCTTTGCATCTGCCACATTACCTTGCTTTGCTCACTGCCATAGTGCTTTGCACCCATTGATAGCTTAGGAAAACTTCTTGTATGCTCCCACTCCCTGTGGACTAACCCCTACTCATACCTATACTATAAAGCTTGGCCTTGTATACTTGCAAGTTTTGTGTGCAACCCCATTTCCACACCAGGAGGCTAGGCATCCAGTAGCGGCGTGCATCTTAGTTCGCATACAGCAAGAGGCAATGATAAGACCTAACGCACGTCATAATAGGGGAAAACCTGGTTAGCATGACTTGGGGGAAAGCTACATCGACCCTGAAACCCGAGTCATGGAGATTTGGGGTGAAATAAAACCCATCCAGGAGATGCGCATACATCGAAAGATCAAGGTGACAAGGTCTCTCCTAAGGAGTTCAGAAACTCGATCAAGGCGCCGAGGTACACGGTTGAGTTAAGAGTGCCTGGGGCGTCTGGAGCGTACATGGCCGCTATTGACAAGTCTTGACTATGATGCACTCGGTCCGAAGAAACCCCACTTAGGGTGCGGTCTTGTAACCATAAGCCACATCGGCGGAGGGATAAGAGGCCGCGAAAACAACTGATTGTTGCATCACTGGATGGGAAGATCCCACCCCAACCCGGTACAGGTAAGCTTCCTTGAAGGGGCGGTCAGGAGGAATATAAGGACGACACCCTCCATTAGGGAGCTGAATTGTGTCAAAAGACGCAAATATTGTGAGGCTTTTTACTTATTGGGGTATTAAGGCTTGTCGTATATGCGCATCTATAAAGCCTGCAGAGGCAATAATACAAGAATATGATAAGGCGAGATCAATGGGTCATTACACTAACATGTAAAAATCGCATCTAAAAAACAAAGTCATATACTAGGCAAAATAAGACCTCTACTTAGGGAGTCCCAATAAGACCTCATGAGAAAAATAAAATTCTCACTAACATTGTTTTGCAGGAGATGTGAACAGAGAAAAGGCCGCACGGAATTACCCACATGTTTCTTACAAGGAATATAATAAGAGGCAAGTATGGGAATTAAAACAAAAGATATATTATCTTCCTTGTCAAGAAACGAGTGTTAGGAACAAGAGTATGTTTCAAATATGCCAAAATACATTTGGAAAGACACAAAAGACCAAAAAATGGAAAAGTTAGGCATCATTAGAAGGCGCATTTTGGTTAATCAAAGAAGCTTCAGCATCAACTTCTTTGCCAGGATTGATACCAAGGCTTGGATCTTTAGGAAGCCATCACCACATTTGTCCTTTTCAGACTAATCCTCTTGAAGGGGAACATCAAGATCTTCCCCATCATCGCTTACATGTTCATAATCACTATCAGGTTCAGGAAGATCCTCCTCATCGCTTATATCAAGAGGCGCCACATTCACCAAAGGAAGTGAATTGTCTACGAGAACTTTGTTTACGAGAGCTTGAGCCTTAATGTGAGCTCCATGAGCGACACCTTTCTCAGCATTCCTGACGCCAACCTCTATGAAGTTCTCAAGATATGAACATATCCTATTCTCTCGGTCTCGAGAAGAGGTAAGTGCAACTGAGAGTTTCGCACGTTCTTTACGGGACTTAGCCAAATCAGATCTCAATTGAGAGATGGTGGACTAATACAATTTCTCAGACTCTGCAAAAGAAGTATAGAATTATAACCAGAGCGAAGTTTTCGCAATATCAAGATTTAAGTAATAGTCAAAGGGACAAGTAAATTGAGGCAGTCAGCTCCATGTGACTACCTTCCCTCTGCGAAATGAGATATTGAGATAAAGTGAAACTACTATTCTTCATATTTTCCATAGACTTATCAAAATCATCACCAACCAAACCCTTAAGACGAGATCGAATCTTCTTCTCATTCAAAGATATAGAAGCTTTCTCTTTCATAAGGGCATCATGAGATTCTTTTACCTGAGTGTGTTGTTTTTGAAGTTGATTCATCTTCACAGTCAAGTTTATCTTACTCTGAATAATCTTTTCATTTTGAGTGGTTAATTCCTTTGTTGACTCATCATGCTGATTCCTTAGCGTGCGAAGAATTTCCTCTTGGTCATCACAAGTTTTCTAAAGAATTAGATACTGACGCGAAATATCGCTTCTTTCTTTAAGAAAGATCGCTTCTCCCTGGATAGATCTTGATTCTCATCTGACAAGGTTTGATGTCTTAAATCAGCATTGTACAATAATTTAGATAGATGGGAAATTTGGGAGACCAGTATCTCATTTTTTTGAGCTAAGTGAACATTCTCATGTGTTAGATTTTCAATGTGATCAAGCGAATATGAATGCTCATTGTTTAATCGATTTATCTGGTTCTGCAACTTCTCATTATCCGCGCAAGCATCCTCAGCGAAAAATTGAAAGTCATAACTCTCCGTGACGCGCTTCTGGTTTAAATCTTAATGTATGTACAAAGAAATTCAAAAAACATGGATACAAAAGGCAAATTACTACTAAAATGAGTTATAAAGGGAGAAACACCTCTGAGTTCTTGGTTTCTGTTGCGAAGATCCTCAGATTCAAGAGTTACAGTTTGGAGTTCCCCTTTCAGCTTATTAACTTCTTTTTCTAAGAAGGTGTTCTGACGAGAAAGTTTTAGCATGGAATTACTAGATTCAAAATATCCTTCAGCCAAAATCATACGGCGATGAGATTCCTGAAAAGGAAATGAGATAAGAATGAATATGCACTACGACATTTCGAATAGAAAAAGTATATGCGAAAGAGTACTTACCAAGAGATCAAGAACGATGTGGACGCTCGGATCAATTTGAGAAAAGATCTCGCTCCTTGTTGCCTTGTTTGGTGGAAAATCGCACAATAGCTTACTCAGAGCATTACAAATACGAGGTTTAAAAGGATCTTCAACGGACGAGTGAGCAGCACTGATGATATCAGATAAAGCTTGAGAAGCAGAGTTTATTCCCTCCAAAATTCCCTTGTCAATAGAGATGGGCTCCAAAGAAAAGGAAGCGAATGAAGAAGAACAAGGAGCAGATACAGGAGAAGCGATATTTACAGAAGAGGGAGTAGTAATGTTCTCCACAGGAACGAAAATGTTAACATTCTCCACAGGTGCGGAAATGTTAACATTCTCCACAGAGGCGGGAATATTCGCAAACAATGGAACATTCACAAAGGTAGAGACCGTCCGATTCACTATTGATGCAGTTACAGTCGCAGGAGCGGAGACTTCCTTTATCCCATGTTCGATTAGAGCATCCTCTTTAGGGGAAAAGATTTCCTTTGGTGAAGCAGAAATATTCGAAGAGGCATAGGCAATAAACCTTGTGCGGGAACATCAACGCTGACGCAAGAAGGAGCATCGATCTCCATACAACCAAAATCAGGAACAATAAGACCTGAGTTGAGCGATGGGACTTCGCGAACTCTCTTAATCTTTAACTTTTTTCCGCCATCAATCTCGCCATCGGAATCCTGCGAAGAACAACGCAGATAAGAAATAGAGGCAACAATATTGCTTTACAAAAAAGAAAGTATTTCTTACTCCTTTGTTAGAAGGTTTCCTTTTGAGAGATTCTCTGTCTTTCAAGTTTGAAGAAGATCAAGGGTTAGAAATCGTAATCTTGGTATACCAGAGGAAAAGCTTTTGCTGCATATGACAAGTATGGGAATGAAAATAACAACAGATTAGCAACAACAGTCGAAAATTTGAAAGAAAGAAAGAGAGACAAGATCAATTTCAACAGAGTATACGAACCTTGGGTGAGGATCCATAAGAACAGCAGCAAAATCAAGGTCGAGATTTCGAGAAGATGAGGATGAAGAAACGTCGAGAGGGCAGAGAAAAATGAATTTGCAGAGGGCTCACAGAGATGAGAAGGGAAGATGAAGTAAAAAATAAAAGAAATGATTATCTCTCCTCAAACTAAGTTAATAAATAGGTAAAAAGGTGACCAGTTAAATCAGGACGTGCCGGTAGAAAAGGTAGGAAATCGACACGTGTAGACGGTTAAACTGAAATCACAGAAATATGTCTGTAGAAAAGAATACGAAAAGGTGAATGGGTGCGGCAGAATATATCAGAGTTTCTCATATCCCTCTTTCTTTAAAAAGAACGGTATGAGAAGAGGCAAAATGTAGGAGTAAAATACCGCACGCCTATCAGATATGCGAAGTAATGACCATCAAGACTGAGCGAAGACGACCGAATATAGCATATCCGGAATGACGCATCAGATGACGTCAACTAAATCACGAGTAAAATGTGAAGAGCTATGTGATATTAAGAGTACGTGCGAGAAGAGTCAATGTAAGCGTGCGTTAATGACGCACGACAGATCTGAAAATAAGAGCTTTATTAACTGTCATCCACTATGTAAACTCCTATATAAGGAGCCGAGCTGACTTGTATTGGGAGAGATCTTTTTGAGAGATTTTAATCTTTTAGGAGAGAGAAAGATTATTTGGAGAGCAAGTTAAGGTTTCTTCGTCTCTTTGTATCCAATTTAAAGATTTTAATGAATGTTCTTGTGATTCTTATGGAGATTACATAGATTGTTCTATACATTTTATCTACACTAAACGAAGGATTTCGAAAACCAGTATTTTTCATTCATTTTCGATATATGCAAACTAAGGTGAGAGCCGCAAACAGTACTTTAACTAGAGTAGGAGTTTAAACGAGACGGTGAAGAAGCTGGTTGGAATGAGAATAGGAGACCGAACTTAATATATATTACTACAAATCAACTTCTAAGAATAGGAATGAATCTTATGCTTAATAATCAAGCTACAGGGATTCAAGTGATTTTTTTCTTATAAGTACTAACCCTCTCTACAATTGTTACGAATACATCAAAAAAACAAACAAAAACACCTTCTGCTTCTTCTTCATCTCTCTGTTGGAACGAACAAAATCTTCTGTTTTCTCTCTCGAGAAAAAAAATAAAAAAAAATGAATAGAACTACATTAAACTGTGATTATCAGCTTCGGGTGGTTAAACCTCAAGTTGCAGAAACAGGTCCAATTTATCGAATTAACGTTACGATAAACAGTCGGTGCATCAGATGGATGTTAGGAGGAGGTACTATTAATGTGGAAGACAAGATATATACAGATTCTATCAACCTCAACTTATTTTCTGACGAAGAACAAATACGCGCACATGTTCAGAATCTGTTATCAGGGATCGACATCGACGTATTAGATGAAGAATGCGTCGAATGGTTAACTCGAAGAATACCAGTAGATACTGCAGGGGAACTACCAGGTCCGGAAACACCAGATGTTTCGGTAATCTTTGAAGTTGAAATCTCTGTTGAGTTTATGGTGAGGATGGTGGCGGTTGATGAAGAAGAACAAGCAGCAGATTTTGAGGCTGACTTTGACACAGATGAAGACTCATACAATGGAATTATAAAAAATCCTGCTTCAGATTTCGAAATCAGCAAACTCAAGAGGTTCAAGTATGGTGGTGAAACTGGGGAAGCATCTGCATGCATTATCTGCATCGAAGGCCTTCCTGGAGAAGAAGTTATCAGTTTGGCTTGCGAGCACGTTTTTCACTCTGATTGTATCGTGAGATGGCTGAAAGAGAATAATTCTTGTCCCGCCGGTCAGTTGGACACATCAAGAACAGTGAAGAATCATCTAATTCGTTTTCCGGTCTGGATAAGGTGAAGGTCGAATGAAAATCTGTGTGCTGTAGCTCATTTGAAAATCTGAGATTAGTTTCTTTTTTTATTCTTTCTTAAAACTCCTGAGGTTTAAATGGTTTGGTCTCCCTCGGGAGTATGTACTTGAATTCGTACATATCAATATTATCCAGAATGTGAATGTCATGTACAGCTTGTAATGTTATTCAGTATGAAGTACAAAATTTAGATGCCTCTTTTTAAGCTTTAACACACAAAAAAAAAAAAAGAGACGCGGCCTCTAATGCCGCACAACTGCTGTTTCCTAGTGGTGAAAACATAAAACATTGGCTTCAGAAAAAAATGATCGACTCCCTGCGAAGCCAGTACAAAAAGCAGGTTTAGTGTATCAGCTTGCACATAAATACTACCACTCCAGCAATTTCCTCACTTTGATGGACTGCACACTGAAAAACATAAAAACAGTCATGACTCGAGACTAAAGACTTATAATCGTGTATATTCAGAATCAACATGCTCGTGTGTTCTGCCTTGTTGAGTTCATCAACTAGAAAGAAATCATGTAGGAGAAAATGAAGTGAATTTTTTTTTTTAAAGTAGAAACATAGATCAACTAAAAGGGTTGCTCATTTGCAATTGAAGCTGCCCAACAATAGAGTTAGTATTTCATGTGACGGAAGTAAAATGCTTGCGAAAAATTTCTAGGACAATTAGGTTATTGATTTAACTGCCTGAAGATATCCATTACAAGGGTCAGCTTTAGGTGTCATCTCCATTCCTCCACCAAAGAACTTCGCGTTTCCTGCACAGAGGGCTGTTGCTTGATGAATTAATTCCCAGTCCCCCTCATTCTACGGCTTCCTATGGGTCATTTTTATCACTCAACAAACAAGGGCTACAAGACGGAGGACTACAACATTTATAGAAAAGCCAATAGGCTCACTGGTGTACATTGGATTATGTAATCTAATGACTTAACTATAAGAATACAGCTGTGTAAGTAACCACTTACGCCAAGGATAGCTGTGTGACTATTTCCCTCGTCATGGTATGAAATAGTCCTGCCCAGAAGAAGCCATTTACCACCTGCCAATTCAAGCCAAAGCATGTAACACCGATAATACTTCTTGTTTTCCTGTTTCGATGTCACGTCCACGACTACCATCTTTCCTGTTTCGATGTCAAGTCCACGACTACCATCACAAAAAAGAACCCAAGAAACCACTTGGTTTCATTGAAGATAGACGACAGGAACCTCGTGAAGAGTGACATCACCTCTAACTGCAACCACAGCATCAACTCCCTCCTGTATAGCCTGCATACACTGAGATGCAACAAAACTTCGTATGAAAAAAGCAAAGAAGGTTATATAAAAAAAAATCCTGCAGCTCATCAAATCCTAGTATCCCAAATTACATTTAGGTTATTGGCTCTTCACGAAAGGACACCAACGTTAAATTTCTCACCTCCCTGGTAATGACCCGAGGTCAATAAGGTAGAAATTACATAAAGAATAATTGATTCCCAGGTTCCAAGGTTTTGCAATTAGGTTATAAAGTGACGCCTCTCATCAGTTTAGAAAAGTAATTTGCAATAAAGACCTGAGAAACACCTCACAATCTCAGCAAAAACACCTGAGATTGTGACTAAAATTGTGAAGGGCCATGAATAACACCTGAGAAACAACAGAAAACAATAAAGACTGAAGAGTACCGCTGTATTACATCTCACAATCTCAGGGGAAACCCCCAGAAGGATGCAAACAGAGTATAAAATTCACTAATTGCTGATCACCTCAGCTGGCATATAGCTATTTATTTTGCCTGTTCAAAAACATTTTCCTTCTTTTATTAGTATAGACACTACTCGATATAAGAAGTGAGAATTTCTTTTTTCAGTAAACTTAAGTGGGTAGACTATATAATAATGACATAACCATGGAAATTAGCGCCTCATAGCTAGATTAGTTCAACCCCGAAAACTTAAAGCCTGAACAATGGTAGAATCCATGAGTTCAGAAAGATTGAGAGCTAGACTAATAGGATTTTGGATAGGCTTCAATATCGAAAATGTTTCCAATGCACCAAATGCTTTACGTCAATATGCGTCAGCCATTCATCAGTTAACATGACAAGTGGGACCCGTCATTTTTAAAAGAATTCGCCACTCCTAGATCTAGAATTAAGATGGGGTACACTTCGAAGTTACTAGAGGCGGACTAATGTGGCTAGTTCAAATGTAGACCTTTACGTGTACAACATCTAAACCTTAGATCTAGAAATGATGAACCCTTTTGGGAACAACGAGTACCGCACGAAAGCCATGAACAAGTGGCTGACTGACGTCTCAGGTTGGACTAAATTTTGGACTCTACTTTTGATCTATCATAAGTGTTTTCAGAGTACACATGGTGTAGTTCTGAATCAACCCGCGACCAGAAAGTACCACAGAGTTCAAAATCTGACAGATTATAACGAAACAGGACAGACAATTTAAAAACTTGTAATTTGTAAGACTCGAATGAGTTTAGCCTGGTGGTATGAAACTAAAACTGAGTCTAAATTCGTGTGGTGTGGATTACATTTCTAGCACAGATCTAGATTGGTGGCTTAAGCTAGAAAGAAAAAAGAAAAAAAAAGACATTCTCAAGTTAAAAAAGGGAAAATTTGAAGCCTTCAGTAGCGTTACTAACTCTAAAGACAGCTCAAACCTAGTAGTACAGAACAGAAATTAAGAGCACGGACACTCATTCCAATGTGAAAGTCCAAAGCTAATCTGCATCTAAAAGGGAATTAATGCCATTACGAACAAACCAGTTGAAAGAACATGAGTAAGATAAATTACATTAGCATCTACTGCCACATCATGCACAACATGAGTTGTTGGAGTGATTTGCATGTTTTTGTTAGGATTAATGCCTTAAGATTAACCTCACAAGACACTATTAGTTCTTTGAATCAACGTAGAACTAAAGAAAACAGAAATAAGATGCACTAAACGAAACAAAAAAAGACACAAGATTTAACGTGGTTCGGCAATATGCCTACGTCCACAAACGGCTATGATCAACTCTTATTATAGAACGAATTACAGAGAATAAACCACAACTATGACCAGCAGGATGATGTTCACAAACCCTAAACAATTCTCTATGAACCAAACGTTCTAAACCCCAAAATTCTCTAGTTATGAGAACTCTTCTCTGAATTGTGCTGTGTGTTTTCCCTTAAGACTTGTACACCTATTTATATAGGTTACAAACTTGTCTTTCAAGTATATGAGTTATACTAGGAAACCTAAACATAGCTACAAAAGGAAACCTTGAGTTTAACTAAATTAGGAAACTTCTAGCTATACTAAATTAAGGAAACACCTAGACGATTCTAGAATACTCTATAATCTTCCTAAAACATCGACAACATAACAATTTTCCACCTTGCCGATGTTTCCACCAAACTGAGCTTGATCTTCACAAGTTAACCGTAGCCTCAAATGCCCCTAGAGCCTCAACAACGAGCAGCATTGATCAAGCTGAGACACAAACTTGACCTTCGGAACGACTTTCTTCAACATATTTGTTGGATTATCTTCAGTATCAACCTTCAATAGTTGTACTAATCCGTTATCAACAACGTCTCGTACCTTATGATAACGAACATCATTATGCTTGGTGTGTGCATGATAAACTTGGTTCTTAGCTAAATGAATAGCACTCTGACTATCACAGTTTACAACAACACTCCGTTGTATAATCCCCAAGTCTTTAACTAAACCACGAAGCCATAATGCTTCCTTAACAGCCTCCGTCACAGCAATATACTCTGCCTCCGTAGTAGACAAAGCTACGATTGGTTGTAACATAGACCTCCAACTGATAGGTCCTCCACTTAGTGTAAAACAATACCCTGAAGTAGAACGACACTTATCCCTATCACCCGCATAATCAGAATCAACAAATCCACAGACCTTCAAATTCTGCTCCTTCTCAAACACTAAACCAATATCCAAGGTCCCTTGAAGATATCTCAAAATTCCCTTCACCGCATACCAATGTGCTCTTCCAGGATTAGCCATATAACGACTAACTAAACCAACTGCCTGTGAAATATCCGGACGAGTACAAACCATAGCATATATCAAAGAACCTACCGCATTAGCATAGGGAACCTTTGACATAAACTCTTTCTCCTCAGTTGTAGTAGGACACAACTGTTTTGATAAGTTAACTGTAGGCGGAATTGGAACACTAATAGCTTTGGAGTTATGCATTCCAAAGCGACGAAGAACCCCTCAAGATAGGATTTCTGAGTAAGACATAACTTCTCCTTAGATCTATCTCGAGTAATCTCCATACCCAAAATCTTCTCAGCTGGACCCAAATCCTTCATCTCAAACTCTAAACTCAATTGTTTCTTTAAAACATCAATTTCTGACTTGCTCTTTGCAGCTATGAGCATGTCATCCACATAGAGTAAAAGATAAACAAAACTTCCATCTGGAAACTTCTTAAAATACACGCACTGATCGTATTTACTACGAGTATACTTTTGTTACGACATAAATATATCAAACCTCTTGTACCATTGTCTTGGCGATTGCTTCAAACCATACAATGATTTCTCAAGTCGACACACATAATCTTCCTTACCAGCAACTTCATAACTAATGGGTTGTGACATATAAATGTCTTCCTGCAAATTTCCATGCAAGAATGTTGTTTTGACATCTAATTGCTCGAGCTCTAAGTCAAACTGCACCACAAATGCTAAAAGGACTCGGATAGAAGCGTGTTTAACAACCGGAGAGAAAACTTCATTATAATCCACACCTTCCCTTTGTGCATATCCCTTAGCTACTAACCTTGCTTTGTATCGTAAACCACTAACGACACCCTTGGAATCTGGAATTCCATCCTTTACGGTATATACCCACTTGCACCCAATCTTCTTTCGACCCTTAGGCAACTTAACAAGCTCCCAAGTGCGATTCTTGTGAAGAGACTTCATCTCCTCATTCATGGTTGTTTTCCACTCAACGGCATGAGTATTACTCATTGCCTCCTCAAAGGTAAACGACTCATCCTCAAAAACAGAGAATGCATAAGATGCAAACTCATCAAAACCATAACGGACTGGTGAAGGACGGAATATTCTCAACTTGTTGTTGTGTAGATTCCTCACTAGGAACCTCAAACTCAACTTCATCTTCTACAAGTGTTTCTTTTTCTTCTTTAATAGTAGATGAACTAGGAACCCTTTGCTCCTCCTGCATCGAATCATCTTCAACACCGCTACTGCTCTCACTTTCAATTTGAGAGTCCCAATCAGTGAACTTCTTTGAATCAAGCATCGCTTTCTCATTAAAGGTCACATCACGACTGATAATAAACTTATTCAGTTCTGGGCACCATAGCCGATACCCCTTAACACCTAATGGATAACCTAAGAAAATTGCTTTCTTAGCCCTAACACCCAACTTATCTTCTTTCACATGAAAATAGGCTGGACAACCAAACACCTTCAAATTAGTATAATTGACGGGATTACCGGTCCATACCTCCATAGGTGACTTACACTTAATAGCTGTTGATGATGATCGATTCACTAAATGGCACGCCGTATTAACTGCTTCAACCCACCAAATCTTGTCTAAACTTGCGTTTGACAACATGCACCGTGCTCTCTCAAGTAACGTTCAATTCATTCTTTCCGCTACTCCATTTTGCTGTGGTGTACCCTTGAATGTGAAGTGCCTAACGATACCTTGTTCCTCACAAAACTCCTTCAATGGGTCTTCGATGTATTCACCGCCATTATCGGAACGTATCTTCTTAATCACACGAACAAGTTGTTTCTCTACCATGGTCTTCCACTTCTTAAACACCTCGGTGACTTCATTCTTATGCTTCATGGTGTAAAGCCAAACTCTCCTCGAAAAGTCATCAATAAAGGTCACAAACCACCTAACACCTCCCTTAGAAACTGTACGAGAGGGACCCCAAATATCCGAATGGATGTAATCTAACATACCATGCGTTTGATGTACAGCGGTACTAAAACTGTTCCTACATTGTTTCCCGAAGATACAATGCTCACAGAAACCAAGCTTGCAAGTCTTTTCACCTCCAAGCAAGCCTGTACTACTCAACACGGACATATCTTTCTCACTCATATGCCCAAGACGCATATGCCATAAACGTGTTGACTCCACCTGTTTCTCATCAATTGATTGAGAAACCATAGCTCCACCACAAACTATATCTCCTTGTAAGTAATATAAATTACCATGTCTTTCACCGGTCATCTTCAAACTACCGTCGTAGTATACCTTCAAGAATCCATATTCAGCAACATACTTGTATCCAAGTGATTCAAGTACTCCTAACGAAATCAAACCCTTCCTCAAATCTGGAACATGTCTAACCTCTGAAAGTGTTGTGATAACACTATGCGAACGAACTTGTACCGTACCAACTCCAACTGTTTTGCAGGCATTAGAATTGCCCATCATAACAGTACCACCGTTCACCTCTCTATAAGTAGTGAAACAATCCTTTGAAGGACACATATGATACGAAGCACCGGAATCAAGCATCCAACCATCATTGAGATAACTCTTTGAAGTAACGGTTAACACTTCCTCATCAAAATCACACATTGGGTCTTCTAAAACTTCACTGCCTTCCGCAACCGAAGCAACAACATTCTTCGAATCTGATATTCTCACGTTTCTCATCTCTTGCCTTAAGCTTGAGACAATCAGCCCTAATATGACCAGTTTTACGACAATAATAACACTCAATATCATTCTTCTTGAAACGATTCTTCGACTTCTGCTTCTTATTACTATTCTTTCCTCTATCAACAAACAAACCCTCGGCTTGTGCTTCATCGCTTAACTCTTGTTTCCTTAATGCCTTAGCTTGTAAAGCAGCGACCACATCATCGAAAACCAACTTATTGTCTCCTTCGGTTTCACACTCAACAAGTAGTCAATGAAAGCATCATATGATGGAGGCAAAGAACATAATAATATCATAGATTTGTCCGTATCAGAAATAGTCACACTGACGTTAGATAAATCAGAACAGATCTTATTAAACTCGTTAATATGATCAACCATAGGCTTACCTGAAGCCATCCGAAAGGCATGAAGCCTGTGCTTCAAGTAAAGCTCCGAAGTCAAATCCTTTTGCAAGTAGAGCTTCTCTGACTTATCCCACAACACCTTTGCAGAGGTTTCACTCGAAAAATTATGAGTGATCTCCCTTGACAAACATAACCGAATGGTTGAACACGCCTCCAATACAAGGTCATCCCACTTCTCATCGCTCAATTCCTTTGGTAACGCTGCTGGTTTGTCCTTGATCGTTTTGATTTGTTTTTTACTAACAAGAATATCTTTAACATCAATTTACCATGATGTAAAATTATTCTTCCCGTTGAATTTGATAATATCAAATCCATGCACCTTCGAAAAACTTCCACTTGATGTAGAACTAGACATCTTCACTTCCAACTATGATCCTCTCCACGCTCACCGCACCACTTGTTAGGATTAATGCCCTAGGATTAACCTCACAAGACACTAATAGTTCTTTGGATCAACGTAGAATTAAAGAAAACAGAAATAAGATGCATTAAACGAAACAAAGAAAGACACAAGATTTAACGTGGTTCGGCAATATGCCTACGTCCACAAACGGCTACGATCAACTCTTATTATAGAACGAATTACAGAGAATAAACCACAACCATGACCAGCAGGATGCTGTTCACAAACCTTAAACAATTCTCTATGAACCAAATGTTCTAAACCCTAAAATTCTCTAGTTATGAGAACTCTTCTCTGCATTGTGCTGTGTGTTTTCCCTTAAGACTTGTACACCTATTTATATAGGTTACAAACTTGTCTTCCAAGTATATGAGTTATACTAGGAAACCTAAACATAGCTACAAAAGGAAACCTTGAGTTTAACTAAATTAGGAAACCTCTAGCTATACTAAATTAAGGAAACATCTAGATGATTCTAGAATACTCTAGAATCTTCCTAAAACATCGACAACATCACAGTTTTGCGGTTGAATTTACTCTACATAGATAAATAACTAAAGATTCAAAAGTTACCATTAAGATTTTGTAAAAGAAACTCAACTTGAGATGAAAAATGGGTTTAGTGGTCACCGTTCAAGTGGCACCAGAAAAATTATCAATTAGACCATATAATAATGATGTAACCACAGAAATGAGTAACTCGTAGCTAGATTAATTCAGACACAGAAGCTGAAAGCCTGAACAATGATAGCAATTTAACTTAAACCCGTGGGGAGTTATGAAAAGTTGAGAGCTGAAAAACAGATTTATAGATAGGAGGCTTCAATATCGAAAATTTATCCATTACATCAAAGTTTTAAGTCAATAGGTGTCAGTCATCGGTCAGTTAACATGCAGGACCTCCAGTTTCAAAAGAATTCGGCACTCCTAGAACTAAGATTTAAATGGTCTACAGTCTATACTACGAAGCTACTAGAGCCGCACCAATGTGCTCGGTCCAAATGTAGACTCGTACGCGCATACAATCTAAACCCTAGATGTAGGAATGATAAACCCTTTGGGGAACGGTGAGTCCCACACAAAGGCCATGAACAAGTAACGGCTGAGTGATACTCAGGACGGACTGAATTTTGGAGTTTGGACTCTACTTTTGGTCTACCATAAGTGTTTCTGGAGTGCATGTAGTGTAGTTCTGAGCCAACATGGGAGCAGAATGTACCAGAGAGCTCAAAATCTGATAGAATAATGAAACAGGACAGAAAGTTTAACATTATTAATTTGCAAGACTCAGACGAGTTTAGCCTGATGGTACAAAACTAAAACCGAGTCTGAAATCATGTGGTGTGGATGTACATTTCTAGCACAGATCTAAATTGGTGTTTTAAGCTAGAAAAAAAAAAGACGTTTTCAGGTTAAAAAAAGGGGAAAAATTTTTGCCATCAAAACTGTATGCCAGTGAATTTTCTCCCTTTAGACTTTAGCCTAATAACTCTAAAGACAACTCAAACTCACTTGTACATTGTAGGAATTAAGAAAACAACTGTTCATTGCAACGTGAAGTCCATCCTAATTTGCATCTAAAAGGGAATTAACGCCGCTATGAGCTGGAAAGTAGGTTTTAGATCAGGAGGCTTCAATATTGAAAATGAACTAATGAAGTTTCACACCGACTTTGTAAGGCATACGCCAAGATCTTACACCACTAGGTGAACACCATCTAAAACCTAGATTTTAGGAATGGTTGGTCCTTTTGCAATAGTGGACCTACGGGAAAGCCATTTGTAATCACTGGTTGACCCATAGTGGTGTATAAATTTAGTACAAAATCTGGTGTATACATAGCATTTTCGGTTTTATACCACTATGTATCAGTCATTAACTTGTTCTGATTCAACAAGGGACCAAAAAGAACCTCCAAATCTAACAGATTATAACCAAACAGGATAGACAGTTTACTAAAATTTAAAATTGGTGCAAGACTGGGACAAGTTTAGGCTGGTGGTAGAAAAACTAAAATTCAGTCTGAAATCGTGTGGGAGTACATTTCTAGAACAAATCTAAATCAATTAATCAACCAATCCAAATAAAGCAGAAATTTGACAAAAAAAAAAAAAAAGATGCGGAATTTGTTGAGTAAGATTTTTATAATAATTTAAGAACCTAAATATAGATAGATATGAACAACTAAACAGTTACAAATCAAACGTCGAAAACACCAGATAACTAACAAAAACATCGAATACGTCAAAAAAAATGAAGATTAGTGATCACATTCAAGTGGCACCAGAAAAATTACCAATTAAAACACACAATAATGATATAACCTCAGAATTCAGTGACTCGTAAATTAATTCAGACCCAGGAACTTAAAACCTGGACATGAATAGCCATATAACTTCAACCCGTGAGAAGATCGGAAAATCAGAAAAGCTGAGAGCTCGAATATAGGTTTTCAATAGCGAAAATGCTTAATGAACACCAGGATCTTTACGTTGACTTTGTCAGGCATACGCCAAGATCTTACACCATACTACGTGGACACTATGTAAACCCTAGATGTTGGATGAACCCTTTGGGGAACAGTAGATCCTACACGAAAGCCATGTGCAACCAATGAGCATACATATGAAATTTTGAGTGAAAATCCAGCGTATAAATATCATTTTTGGATAAACACCACTATGTGGTTAACACGGCTATCGTGAGAGGCCCATCATACCTAGACCTAGCGATTAGATAGAATACAAATAGTGTAGTTCTGGGTCAACAAGAGACCAGAAAGTACCACAAAGTTCGAAATCTGACAGACTATAAACAAGATATAGACAGTTTCAAGTCAATTACTTAAATTTAAAACTAGTAATTTGCAAGACTTGGAACAATAACTGAGTCTGAAATCGTGTGGATATACATTTCTAGCACAGATCTAGGTTAGTGTTCTATGCTAAAGGAAAACCAATAGTAAGAAGAAAAGAAACAGACATTCTCTGGTTAAAAAAAAGTAAATTGAATCATTCTAAAAAAAAGCAGAAATTTATTGAATAAGAATTTTATAATCAATTTAAGAACTATGACATCATGTATATAGATATGAATAGCTACAAACAGTTGAATAAAAATCATCATA
Source organism: Papaver somniferum (assembly GCF_003573695.1). NCBI lineage: Eukaryota > Viridiplantae > Streptophyta > Magnoliopsida > Ranunculales > Papaveraceae > Papaver > Papaver somniferum. The sequence continues at coordinate 260,181,554 of NC_039364.1, read as the reverse complement.
TAAACATACCAACTTAACTAAGTTAAGAAATAAGGAAACATACCAACTTGTTTATCAAAAAGGAACATCTTATTTTTCATTTAGATTTAGATGGAACAGGGCTAAAAGGGGAATGCTCTTAATTTTAGTAAGTTCACGGTGAAAAGATTCAAGTGTAGTAAGCATTTGAAGTAATACTTGGAAATGTATCCAAATCTAATAAAACTGAAGTTGAAATCTAATGAAAAAAATGACATTGCAATGGAAATGGAATTAATCACAAGAATTGCATCAAATAAAGAGATAAGATCACAAGGACAGTACACTTACAGAGCCATTAAATAGATGTGCCTGTGAGCCTCATTAACATTCGTCTGATACAGATGGATACACACCATATGAGTCGATGGTTGCTGAAACTTCATCAACTGAAAAGCCCCTACCCACTAAGTGCTCCTTCTCTTGATACGCAAATATTCTGAGTTCACCTAAGAGAAAGAATGTAAATGTCAAGCACCAGCATCACATATTGTAGCCAGAATCAACATCTAACAAACCGAAGTACATTTCATAAGAACAGCAAAAAATCAAGATCATAAACTGAAAACCCCTACAGTTATAAAAACAAATCAGTCACATCTCGAAGAAGTTTGTAACAATTCAACCACTTCATTCAGAAGCAGCAAACTTAACCCAACTGTAACAAATAAGCCGTAAAATTTTACCAGATAAACCTTGCCGAAAAGTTGGCAAATAAATCATAAAAATAATAAAAATATAATTTATCAAGAAACTTTGTATCTTTGGTAAAATGTGGAACCCAATCTAAAATGTTCAGATAGCTATAAACCAGGAAAGCAAGCCACATAGGTCTGTGAATATGAAAATTGTTGCATGACCTTCACCATAGAGACATAGTTTCAAGAAAAATTATGTGATCACCATTTCAGTGGCACCACAAGAACTATCATTTAGACCATATAATAATCATATAACCACAGAAATTAGTGCCTCGTAGCTAGATTCATTCAAACCCAAAAACTTAAAGCCTAAACAGTGGTAGCAATTTAACTTAAACCCGTGAGGAGTTCAAAAAGAATTGAGAGCTGGAAAATAGGTTTCTGGATAAGAGGCTTCAATATCGAAAATGTTTCCAATACACCGAAGTTTTACAATGTGTCAGTCCTTCGTCAACCCACCATTCTCAAAAGAGTTCGCCACTCCTAGATAGGAGGCCTCAATTAAAATATTTCGAACATACCAAAGTTTTCAGTCATTCGTTGACCTACCAATTTCAAAAGAGTTTGCCACTCCTAGATCTAGGGTTTCTGGATAGAAGGCTTCAACATCGAAAATGTTTCCAATATACCAAAGTTTTTACGCCAATATATGTCAGTCAGTCGTCAGCCCACCATTTTCAAGAGTTCGCCATTCCTAGACCTAGAGTTTAGATGGTGCACACTTCAAAGCTACTAGAGTCGGACCAATGTGGCTGGTACAAATGTAGACCTTTATGTGAACACAATCTAAACCCTAGATCTAGGAATCATAATCCCTTTTGGGAACGATGAGACCCAGACGAAAGCCATGAACAAGTAATAGCTGAGTGAAACCTCAGGTTGGACTGAATTTTGGACTCTACTTTTGGTCTACCATAATTGTTGTTGGACTGAACTTTGGACTCTACTTTTGGTCTACCATAATCGTTTTCGGAGTACACGTAGTGTAGTTCTGACTTCTGAGTCAACATGGGACCAGAAAGTACCACAGAGTTAAAAATATGACAGATTATATAGTGAAACAGGACAGACATTTTAAAACTAGTAACTTGCAAGACTCGGGCGACTTTAGCCTGGTGGTACAAAACTAAAACTTAATCCGATATTGTGTGGTGTGGATGTAACACTTCTAGCAGAGATCTAAATTGGTGTTTTAATAAGACACGGAATATGTAAAGCGTGTCGCTACAAAACTATAATAGGTAACCAGCAAACAATAAGAATGCATAGTTTTGATAAGACACTGAAGCATTAGTTTTATAATCATTGGATTTTACTTGGACATCCACAACTCCTTCAAGAGTGACAGTGTTCTAGTCAATCAATTAGTAAGAACTTAAGTGCTGAACAATCCAGATTGACGACAAATTATTTGCAAGAGAATATATAAAAGACAGATCATATGTATATTCTGTATTTTCTTAAATGCAATATGCTGTCAATTAAAGAAAGCAAAAGATATGGATGCGACAATTCACTCAACAAAACAACGTTTCTTGATTCGATAAAGTAAAGATGTCTATCACATGAGGCCAGAAGCTTATTTTGGAAGCTGCATACCTTTCTCCCTTGACAGCAAGAAATCTTGCCATGACATCCACATGCCCATATACATATTTGGTAGCCAAGTGCATTATAATGTCTGCAACAAATGAAATTAATTAGTAAGAGCCTAACTAAAACTCTATTAACATTGTAAAAATTGTTACAACCAGATATACATGCAATTACCTGCTCCAAGCTCCATTGGTTGTGACAATACAGGAAAAGTATACTTTACCCGCCAACAAAAGAGAACCATTATAATGAGCAATCTAAGCAATTTTCTGAAAACGAAAAGAATACATTTTTGAGAAGGAAACATTTGTTTTATTCACAAAAAAAAAAAAAAAAAAAAAAAAAAAAAAAAAAAAAAAAAAAGAAAGAAAGATATTTCAGAGAAAGGAACGTCATTCCCATTTTGCCTTCAGAAATGGTGTAATAAGACATGGTTCAAGATAAGCGTCCTCTTTAAGCAAGAAAACTAAACCTCCAAAAGTTATGACATTCAAAAATATATAGAAAATTGGTTCATTGTTTTGCTGTATGTGGTTGGGTCGTGTGAATTAGTCCTAGGTGCAACTCCATCTGTTTCCCCAATTAAGGGAACCCAATGCATAAAAGCTAACGGTGAAAGCTGAAGGGAACCCAGGCATCTTCGTGAGTGCTGTTAAGGTTTTGTAAATGTTTTAAGCATTGTGGTTTTCTTCCATTTACCAGGGACCTATAAATAACACCCTAGGCACAAGGCGTACCTCGATACTTGATCTCCGGATCATAGCTTCTGCCCCTTTTGTCATTTTTTTGGCCTGTTTTCTGTCCTTAATCAGTCTTGTCTCCTGCAACACATTCTGTTGGTTCCTGTCATACGCAAAAACTGAAATGGAGGAGGAAAAAAACAAAGTAAGCACACCAGTTATATCTTAACAACAACAAAGCAAATAACAACTGGACATTGAATACGTCAAACAAATTGAAGATTAGTGATTACCATTCAAGATCACTATATTTTAGGATTAAGACTTAGGAGGCTTCAATGAAAATGCTTCCTATACAAAAAGATCTTTACTCAAAAGTTTTACACCACTGTCAGTCATGCTTTCGTGTAGGACCCTTTATTTTCAAAAGGGTCTGCCATTCCTAAAGCAGTCTTTGCACCTCAATCCGTTAAAATTGAGGTGTTGTATACAGTGACCATGAAACGGTTTCCATGATTGATATTAGTGAAAGATTAGGAGTCGATGATCCATATAAACTAATTTTAAAACATGTGTCTTGCTTTACTTGTTCAAATAGATTAATGAGCTATTTGAGCAACAACTTTGTAGGGTGTTAAATCAAATCTAATGTGCAGACCGAAACGTACTCAATATATGTACTCGGTGTTACTGAGTAGCAATTTTTTGAGCTTAGTTTTCAAATACTCACAGCTCCTTTTCTCGAGGTTTTTGTCCATTGTGACGTGGTCTGCCAAAAAATATTCACAAGTCTTGCTCTCCTCCAGAAAATACTGACTGATAACTTGATAGCAAGAACTACCTTAATTGAGAAATTACCAAATCCCTCCCCCGGAACTAGACGTATATTCATTCACCAAGTAAGCATTTAGCAGAGCTTTCTTCCATCCTTCCAATCTCTGCACAACCAAAAGAAAAATCAGATAAGTTGTTGATATTGGAAGCAACAATAGAAGAGTTAAATGAGAGATATGGGGAAATCGCCCTCCATATATATTTATATGTGTTTGTGTGTATATTTTAAATGTGCCGGTGAACCTCATTAACATTTGTCTGATACAGATGGATACACCACTAAGTGCAACATTTTCCTTTTCTTAATATGTCTGAGTTCTCTGAGAGAATGAATGTAAATGTCAAGCACCAGCGCTACATATTATAGCCAGAATCAACATCTAACAAACCGAAGTACATTCACAAAAACAGCAAATATCAAAATCAAACACTGAAAACTTGTACAGTTATATTCAAAGAAATCACATCTTAAAGAAATTTACTTCATTCGGAAGCAGCAAGCTTAACCCCAACAGAAACAAATATGCCCTGGAAAAATCTTACCAAATAAACCTTAACCAAAAGTTTGGGCAAAATTCATAAATCATAAAAATAAAAGATAAAAAGCTATAACCCTAAAGATAAAATGTATCAAAAACCATTGTTTCTTCAGTAAAATGTGGAACCCACACTAAAATGTTCAGATGGCTACAAAGAAAAATTAGTGATCACCACCGTTCAAGCGGCACCAGAAAAATTATCAGTTAGACCATATAATAATGATATAACCTCAGAAATTAGTAACTCGTAACTAGATTTAATTCAGGCCCAGAAACTGAAAGACTGAACCCAAGAGAAGTTAAGAAAAGCTGAGAGCTGAAAAATAGATTTTTGGATAGGCTATAAGAGGTTTCAGTATCAAAAATGTTCCCAATACACCAAAGTATTAAGTCAATATGTGTAAGTCATTGATCAGTTAACATGACTTTCACGTGGGACTCACCATTTTCAAAAGAGTTCGCCACTCCTAGATCTAGGGTTTAGATGGTGTACACTTCAAAGCTACTAGAACCGGACCAATGTTGCCGGTCTAAATGTAGACCATTACGTGAACACCATCTAAACCCCCTAGATCTAGAAATGATAAACCCTTTTGGGAATGATTAGTCTCCACGAACAAGTAATGGCTGAGTGAAACCTTAAAATATGACAGATTATAATGAAACATTTAAAACTAGTGATTTGCAAGACTTGGACGAGTTTAGCCTGGTGGAACAAAACTAAAACTGAGTCCGAAATCGTTTGGTGTGGATGTATATTTCTAGCACAAATCTAAATTGGTGTTTTAAGTTACAAAGGGAAAAGGGAAGAAAAAGAGAGATTCTCAGGTAAAAGAAGGAAAAATTTGTCTGCCTTCAAAACTGTATGACACTAACTTTTCTCCCTTTAGACTTTAGCCTAGCTAACTCTAAAGACAACTCAAACTTAGTAATACATATTACAAATTAAGAAAACAACCCTTCATTACAAATTTTAGTAAGTTAACAGTGAAAAGATTCAAGTGTAGTAACCATTTGAAGTAATACTTGGAAATGTAGTTTAAAAGAAAAACTGAAAAAACTAGTTATCAGTTATTGCATTTAGTGTATCCAGATCTAATACAAATGAAGTTGAAATCAAATGAAAAAAAATGCCATTGCAATGGAAAAGGAATTAATCATAAGAATTGCATCAGATATAAGAGTCAGATCTCAAGGGAAGTACACTTACAGAGCCAATCATCTTTCTCGAACTTGATAGCCCAAATAGTATAGTTAAAATTGGAAGTCCAGCCTTTGTTTCCACCAACAATCCATCTCTTTATTAGATGTGCCGGCGAACCTCGTTAACATTTGTCTGGTACAGATGGATACACACTATATGAGTCGATGGTTGCTGAAACTTCATCAACTGAAAAGCCCACATCCACTTGGTACAACATTTTCCTTTTCTTGATATGCGGATATTCTGAATTCTCCTGAGAGAAAGAATGTATATGTCAAGCACTGGCATTATATACCGTAGCCAGAGTCAACATCTAAAAACCGAAGTACATTCACAAAAACAGAAAAAATCAAAATCATGAACTGAAAACCCCTACAGTTATATCCAAAACGAATCACATCTCGAAGAAATTTGTAACAGGTCCACTACTTCATTTGGAAACAGCAAACTTAACCCAAAAGAAACAACTAAGCCCCAACTTCTTACCAGTTATAAATCATAAAAGTTGGAAAAATTTATAAATCATAAAAATAAAAGACAAAAAGCTACAAACCTAAAGATAAAATTTATCATGTTTCTTTAGTAAATTGTGGAACCCGAATCTAAAATGTTCAGAATTCAGATAGCTACAAACCAGGAAAGCAACCCAGATACGTCTGTAAATATGAAAATTGTTGCATGACCTTCACCACAGATATAGTTTCAAGAAAAAATTTGTGATCACCATTTGAGTGGCACCAGAATAATTATCAATTAGACCATATAATAATGATATAACCACAGAAATTAGTGCCTCATGGCTAGATCAATTCAAACCCAAAAACTAAAAGCCTGCACAATGATAGCAATGTAACTTAAACCCATGAAGAGTTCAGAAAAAATGAGAGCTGGAAAATAGGTTTTTGGATAAGAGGCTTCAATATCAAGAAAAAATGAGAATGTTTCCGATACACCAAAGTTTTACGCCAATATGTGCCACTCATTCATCAGTTAAAATGGCTTTCATGTAGGAAAGAGTTCGTCACTCCTAGATCTAGGAAAAAGATGGGATACCCTTCGAAGCTACTCGAGGCGGACCAATGTGGCTGGCCCAATTTAGACCCTTACGAGTACACCATCTTTTCCCTAGATCTAGAAATGATGAACCCTTTTGGGAACAATCCACATGAAAGCCATGAACAAGGAATGGACTGAATTTTGGACTCTACTTTTGGTCTACCATTATTGTTTTCGGTGTACACATAGTGTAGTTCTGAGTCAACTTGGGACCAGAAAGTACCACATAGTGTAGCACAGATCTAGATTGGTGGTTTAAGCTAGAAAAAAAAAAGACATTCTCAATTTAAAAAGGGAAAATTTGTTTGCGTTCAAAACTGTATGACACTGAATTTCTAAAGACAACTTAAACTTAATAGTACATAATAGAAATTAAGAAAACAACAGTTCATTGCAATGTGAAAGTCCAACACTAATTTGCATCTAAAAGGGAGTTAATGCCATTGTGAACAAATCAGTTTGAAGAGAACATGGGTAAGATGAAGTTCTTTAGCAACTAATGCCATATCATGCACAGCATGAGTTGTTGGAGTGATCCACATGCTTTCTTATTGAATTTGCTCTACGTCATATAAAAAAGGATTCAAAAGTTTAACATTGACATTTTATCATTTTTCTAATACACATTTTGACTGATTGCAGTTGACGAACCCTAAATCGTTTTGGAGTTGAAATCAATAATAAGACTCTGTCAAAGATACCTTCGCATTTAACAGTTACCCACTTATCTAGTTCCTCCGAGTTACCCGCAGCGTGGAGCCCCTTAAATCTTAACTGAGTTCAGATGTGGCATAACCTCAATTTCACATGATGACCCTAAATCTTCTTGTTCGCCTCAACACGTCCCTGCACAATGAAGATAAAGAAAATTATTAGTAAAGGAGATTACACCACTAAATTTTTAGGTAATAAGTCTCTGTTATAGAGAAAGCCATGGAGATCTCCATTCTCTATTCTTGCATGGGCATCTTACTTACATCCTATTACAACATTCATCAAAGTCACTTGTCCTATTTGCTTTGAGTTTCATCTAAAACACATCACACTTTTACAATTCCAATACTTGAATGGGAAACAGCAACATAAATACAGAACGATTTGAACAAAAGATTTAGGGCAAAAATAATTAAAATTTACAGAAATAAACCCTAATTTCTAAACCTAAAGAGTGAAATACTTTGCAAAATAGAAATTACCAGTAGTACCTTTAAATTGACCAAAGGGTATGCCTGATTCAAATCAACCAGTACCTTTAACTTAGATTCAGTGTAAGAAAACCTAGAAGTGAATAAAAAGATGAAAAGACTATAAGGGTTGTTCTTCTTCGCAGAGGAGTCGATACCAAATGAAAAGCGGAGAGATGACACTAATTTTACAAGGATGAAATTCAGCAAGCGAAGTTGCTCTATGTGGTGGTTTTGTCAAATTTTTATGATAAATGCAAGAAATTGGAAGAAGTAAATGCACTATTTAAAATACTACTACAGAGCCTAGTTAGTAAGTTCGCGAATGATTCGCGAATCATTCGCGAATTTTTCCGTATCACGAATTTTACCGTCTTATTCGCGTACGTTTGCAACTCCGAACCCAAGTCGCGTATTATGTGGCATTCCCGAATTATTCGCGAACCGTTCACGAATTTTACGTATCCCGAATAATACGTCCGCTTAATTCGCCATAAATTCTTTAGCTTTTACTTTTCAAAGACTCCATTTTTTGGGCTTTACTGCCTCCCGAGCATACACGACCGAATATTAGACGTGTTGTGATTTTTATGAAACAAAAACGACTGAAGAGATTTGAAGGTGAAGGTGAGAGAGATCTCAAACTCACTAACCAAGCATCTAAACCACCATACGACGTCCTCTTGGATAACTAATGTTGTATATATTATTAATATCATCATATTAAGTTTATTTTTTCTTTAAATAACTCACACATATGCATAAAAATTGGTCTATGACCTTATAAATACAAATTATTTGTTATATATAGATACCGAATTTTCAGAGCCGAACTCACATTTATAAATCGAATCATACACGTACGTATGCCGTTCCGAATTACTGACGAATCACGTCCCGTTGACCGAATTTTAGACCGAATCTGAATTTTACAAAACCGTATAATACTCGTACGTTTGTCGTTCCGTACGTTTGTCGAATCCCGAATTGCTAACTAGGCTACAGAGAGAGAGGAACCAAGACTCTTGTCTTGTTTGGTCAATATTGTATGTTCAGGGCACCCATTGAACTTTGTAAAAATAACTCCATTTGTCATCCTACGGTGCTGCTAAATGGAAGTATCTTATCAACGTCCATGAATGATAAATCATAGATCGAACTGTCGAATCGGAAAAATTGGGTGCTATCATATACTTTTGTATCCGCTAAATTCACGAGCTTGAGATAAGCGGACTCGAACCGCTGACATCCATCACAGGGTAAACCACCGCTTCTCAGGCCTCCCCGATCGATTCTACCATAGATGAAATTGACATCCTTCTAATGGTCATTAATTCAAACCATTTTAATTCCTGGTCTTTTGATTTTGATACTGAGCAAACTTGGCCCCATTAGTATGGAATAATCCGGTGACTACGCTGCCAGGAGGCACAACTATTATATGATCGGGTGGCGAATCCATAACAAAAACTTAATGGTGCACATAAGTTTTGTTTTTGAAGATTATACTTAAATTGGATAACTAAGTTTAAGTGATATTAGGTTCATAAATTGTGTAAAGAAAAAGAAGAGTTCTAACTAATTGCAAAGTCTATTGAATAAAAAAAAATACCATAACCAAATAAAACTTCAAAAGAAATAAAATGTTGAATATAACTTTTTATGCAACAGATATATTTACTTGGAAATGAAATTCATACAGAGAAAAATAATTAGTCTTTAGTTGTTCATTTCAAAAAAAACGTTAAGAAAATCATTATGTTTTCGGTAAAGTAGGAATTACAAAGGAATCTTTTGATTTTAGTATAACATAACTTTGTACGGGGACGGAGCCATGAAATATACCCTATTGGCCAAATAAATTTTGTTCCAACGCTTACAAAAAAAGAAAAAAAAAATTTATTCGTATCCTAACTAAAGTTTAGAACAATCTGGAAAGTAGCACGGTATTCGTATCATGAATACATCATGCGAATAAATTTTGTACATTCATGCCAGTTTTGTTGCGTACTCCACCCAAACTATTGATAATAAAAGTATCATTGAAGATAATATTTCAAAACTGTGGTGCATAAGTAGAAAACCCAAACGTACATGAAATATCACTGATTCCCCCCCCCCCCCCCCCCCCCCCCCCCCCCCCCCAAAAGAACTACTAAGCAAGATATGATTCTTTTTTTCTTACTAGAAATGGATATTCAACTTCAAGTAAACAACGAAAAGAAGTAAACAACTTCAAGAACATTCCTAGTATAACATTAGAAACAACTCATTAGCACAAAGAATGCATATGACTCGCGATCCCTTACGATAAAATGATACATCTATACGGCATATATATTATAAGTAACAGACGAAATGGGTTCACTTCATCATCACCTTTGAAGTAGTCACACTACTATAAAAGCATAAATAATTTACAAACTCGAAAAACGCTAGCACTGTAGGATTGATAATTAACCTCCCCTAAATTTATTGTCACTGCATAAAGCTTAATATTTGAATGTGCTAGTTACATTTACTTACATGTTTCATTTCAGCAACAGATAGAGAGAGACTAGCATTAATTTTTGCATCTAGCTCAACTATTTGAAGGAGTTTGCAATTGTTTCGAAACGAAGAAAGTTGGTGTTGATGGTGGTTTTTAACTTAAGGTTAAAATCGTAAAACTTTACATCTGACATGACGTCATTTTGACCATTAGCACATTTATTGAATCAATCAGCATGCCTACGTAAGAATTACCGGGGTACTTTTTTTTTATGGGTCATGTTCCACGGAAGAACTCTTAACATTGACTGACATCATCTATGCCAAACCCTAATTCTCATGTTATCGCGCCAAGGCATGCCAACCATGCCAGCCGCACCACCGTGCCAATGGCAAATCATGCCATCCATGTCTCCGCGCTAAGGCATGCCAACCATGCCAGCCACACCAACGTGCCAATGGCAAACCATGCCAGCCACGTCTCCGCGCCAAGGCATGCCAACCATGCCAGCCACGTCTCTGCGCCAAGGTATGCCAACCATGTCAGCCGCACCACTGTGCCAATGACATGCCATGCCAGCCACGTCTCCACGCCAAGGCATACCAACCATACCAGCCGCACGGTGGCCGGCCTTCCCTTTACGGCTGCCAAAACGAAGACTTGCAACAATCAACGGTCATCCTTCCCTATTAGATGCAAATCTTAGTCGTCCAAGGTCTCCAACCAACACATGGTAACCTTTGGCCCAACGCCAAAACCCTAGTTTTGGCCACGCCTAAACTGCACCAAGGCATGTCGGCCATGCCACATGTGCCAATGGCACGCCATCCACCTTCTCGCGTCTAAGCCATACCATGCCGGCCTTTCCTTTACGGCTGCCAAAACGAAGGCTTGCGACAATCAACGGCCATACTTCCGTCTTAGATGCAAATCTTAGCCGTCCAACGTCGCCAACCAACACATGGTAACCTTTGGACCAACGCCAAAACTCTAATTTTGGCCACGGCTAAACCGCGCCAAGGCATGCCGGCCATGCCACATGTGCCAATGGCACGCCAGCCACCTTGTCGCGCCTAAGCCATAGCATGACGTCCTTTCCTTTACGGCTGCCAAAACGAAGGCTTGCGACAATCAACGGCCATACTTCCGTTATAGATACAAATCTTAGCCGTCCAAGGTCGCCAACCAACACATGGTAACCTTTGGCCCAACGCCAAAACCCTAGTTTTGGCCACGCCTAAACCGCACCAAGGCATGCCGGCCATGCCACATGTGTCAATGACACGCCATCCACCTTGTCGCGCCTAAGCCATACCATGCCGGCCTTCCCTTTACGGCTGCCAAAACAAAGGCTTGTGACAATCAACGGCCATCCTTTCGTCTTAGATGCAAATCTTAGCCGTCCAAGGTCGCCAACCAACACATGGTAACCTTTGGCCCAACGCCAAAACCCTAGTTTTGGCCACCCCCAAACCGCGCCAAGGCAGGCCAACCATGCCACATGTGCCAATGGCACGCCAGCCACCTTGTCGCGCCTAAGCCATGCCATGCTGGCCTTCCCTTTACGGCTGCCAAAACGAAGGCTTGCGACAATCAACGGCCATACTTCCGTCTTAGATGCAAATCTTCACCGTCCAACGTCGCCAACCAACACATGGTAACCTTTGGACCAACGGCAAAACTCTAATTTTGGCCACGGCTAAACCGTGCCAAGGCATGCCGGCCATGCCACATGTGCCAATGGCACGTCAGCCACCTTGTCGCGCCTAAGCCATAACATGACGTCCTTTCCTTTACGGCTGCCAAAACGAAGGCTTGCGACAATCAACGGCCATCCTTCCGTCATAGATAGAAATCTTAGTCGTTCAAGGTCGCCAACCAACACATGGTAACCTTTGGCCCAACGCCAAAATCCTAGTTTTGGTCACGCCTAAACCGCGCCAAGGCATGCCGGCCAGTCCACATGTGCCAATGACACGCCATCCACCTTGCCGCGCCTAAGCCATACCATGTCGTCCTTCCCTTTACGGCTGCCAAAACAAAGGCTTGCGACAATCAACGGCCATCCTTCCGTCTTAGATGCAAATATTAGCCATCCAAGGTCGCCAACCAACACATGGTAACCTTTGGCCCAACGCCAAAACCCTAGTTTTGGCCACGCCTAAACCGCGCCAAGGCAAGCCAACCATGCCACATGTGCCAATGGCACGCCACCCACCTTGTCGCGCCTAAGCCATGTCATGCTAGCCTTCCCTTTACGGCTGCCAAAAACGAAGGCTTGCGACAATCAACGGCCATACTTCTGTCTTAGATGTAAATCTTAGCCGTCCAACGTCGCCAACCAACACATGGTAACCTTTGGACCAACGCCAAAACTCTAATTTTGGCCACGGCTAAACCGCGCCAAGGCATGTCGGCCATGCCACATGTGCCAATGGCACGCCAGCCACCTTGTCGCGCCTAAGCCATTGGCAGGTCCGGAAAGTGTATAGAAATGATGCGATGGAACGGGGGCCTACAGTAATACCGCAAGTGCACGGTCGTCAGTTGTAGCTCGTGCAAGTACGGGTCGATCCACAGAGATCGGGTGTGTTTCGGAAGTGTTTTAGCTAATTGGGTTCCTAGATTTGCTTTGGGCTTAGAAGCCCTTTGGAAGTGTTGGGCTTAATGTACTATTGGGTTTGAATGCCCTTTGAATGGATTGGGCTTAGTGGGTTTGTTAAACATAAAATGAACTGAGCCTGGGCTCAGTTATCTTTGAAGTGCAAATGGGCTTTGAGCCTTTGATTGAGCTTTGGGTTAAGCCCACAGTTGATTTGGATTTGGCCTTCAACCTTAACCCAAACTGGGCTTTGAGCTTTAATGGAATGGGCCTTAGTATTGATCTTACAGTTGGGCTCAGATTGTGTTCTGGGCTTTTGGAAGTGAACTTTGGGCTTGAGTTGGTTAGGCCTTTAACCTTTGGTTTCACAGAAGTGGACTTGGGCTCAGGAATGAAGTGAGCCTTGGAGCAAAGCAAGCAGCAGCTATGCAACAGCCACAGAAGAGAAGTCAGTACTGCAACAGCAGCACAAGGCAAGGAGTGGCAGCAGCAATGCAAGAAAGGCAGTGGCAGCAGCAGTCCAAGAAAGGCAGTGGCAGCAGGGGAAGCAGAGATGCAGTAGAAGCAGCTGCAGTAGAAGAAAAAGGCACAACAGAGAAAGCAACAGAAGTGGCTGCAGTAGAAGAAATGCAGTAGTAGAAGCTGCAGCTTGGCAGCAGGGGAAGCAAGTAGTAAAGAGAATGCAAAAACAGAAATACAAGTAGTAATGCAGCAGTGCAGGTAAAGCAAATGAGTGACAAAAAAACAAGACTAACAGTTAAAGATGGATTTATGGATAGGAACTAGGGGTTGAATTCACTCTAACTTTTACTGTATATTCTCCTATAGGAAGTTAAACACAACTATGGTACTATTTCCAAAGCACTAATTGTCTTTCTACAGCACAACTAGTCAAGAGATTATGAATTCAGCTTAAGTTGCAGCTTATCAGCAGCTCATGATCCTAACTACAAAGTATACATGACATACATTGTGAAAGTGAGGTGATGATGAGCTAAGTTCAAATTTTACCTAAACTTGTTTAGCTTTCTAGAGCAATGTGGTCAATGTACTACACAATAAGACATTAGTGATTCATCAAGTCCCTAGCAAGGTGATTTAGAACATGACAAGCAGCATAACAGTGAGCTAGGAATGGCACTAACAAGACATTAACAAGACATTGCACTTTAACAGGAACAATTACAAATGAACAGGAGCATTAAACTAACAACACAACAGACAATTACACAACATCAAACAATTACATAGTGGTGAATTAGAGCATTAAACTAACAAACATCAAACAGTTACACACTACAACATCATACACAGCACAGTGAAAAAATATGCAAATGGTTAACAGTGCAGCAAAAATTAAAATCAAACCTAACCCAAATAGGGGGAAACTTGGCTAGTCCAAGAACAGTTTTTACATCTCCTACACATCCCCTTTTATAGTTTTACAAATCCCTAAAATTTCTACAAACCCTAATGTTGATAACCCTAAATTGATTTTTGGGGAAAATCAAATTTGACATACCAATTGGATAATTTCGACCCAACCCATGCTTTGTACTGGCTTTACGCTGCTCGAAATCCCCTATTCTTCGTCTTCTTTGCACTGCAACCCTATCTTGGAGCGAAACCCTAAGCCTGCCTCTCTTAATCTTAGCACCTATGTGAGAAGAAGCTATGAGGGAGAGAGATAGACTAGGGGGTTCGATAGGTGTCTTGGTCGGCTGGTTGTGGAGGTGGTGATGGAAGAGATGGTGGTGGCAGGACATGGTGTCTCTGCAAATGTCGGGGGAAGAAGAGAAATTTGGGGGAAATGAGTTTTGGGGAAGAAGAAGGTGGGTGTTTGTTTGGGTCGATGGGTTTGATGGCTAAGGTGTTGATCGGGATCATCTGAAGTTGATGCGCAGCGAGGAGATCCGTCGGATGTGAAGATGGTAGGTGGATCTAACGGTGGTATGAGAGATGAATCACTTCGACCGTTGGATTGTGAAATACAACAAAGTTAACGGCGAAGATCGAGGTTAGGTGCTGTAGTGTTAAGCGAAAGTATCGAGATTTGATGAACAGCAAGGGAGCGACCGTTGGATTCAACTACCATCTAATCTGAAGGCTTGGAATTTCAGCGCTGTGGTGCTTGGCAGAGACTTCCGATTTTGATGCTCTATGAAGAAGCGACCGTCGGATGCTTCTGAGAACTGATCTGATGGCTGAGAACGGAGGCGCTTTTGTGTGTAGAAAATGAGGTTGTGCGCACCATTCTTCGCGGCTTCCTTGCGTAATTTCTCCCGGCTTTTCACTACTTTTCTGCTCTTTTCGCTCCGCGACTCATCCGAACTTTATTTATTACCTAAAAATGCAAAATTAATTAATAAAAATATTTATTCTTGAAAACAATGAAAATACAGAATATGGGATAAAATGTAGAATTAATGCGCAAAAGATGAGTTAAATGCCAACAAAAAGGGATAAATATATACAATATTTGGCACTCATCAAATACCCCCAAACCTGAATTTTACTTGTCCTCAAGTAAAAACAAACTAAGGAAATCCTAACTATACCACTGTCGCTGGTCTCTCGAATGCATTTAGCGTATGCACTAAGCCTTTTAAACCACTAAGTGTCCCTAGTGGACGAGTTGAAGTCTCGTGAAGGTTTACCAGAGGTGTGCCTACAAAACCTAAGGACAAAATATAAGCTCATATTCCATCAAACGTGACATGTGCAAAACAGTTAAGCTCACAGCAAAATGGAGATGTCAATCTAGCTATCGAAGGCACAATCCTAGCACTGATAACAAATAAGGACATGTGATAAGAGTGTAAAGTGTATCTACACATGTGTAAAGAAAGATCTGAAGTCATGACTACTAATCACCAAGAGATAGTTTCTCAGGCTAAGAACTGAGGTCGAAATCTAGCTAGCTGTCCGGACTTTACGAGAATTGTGAATGAGTTGGAGGTATTTCACAATTACTCGCGTTGTACATCAATGGCATACACCCTCCTTGCTTATTACAAAAGAAACAACAAAAGATGACTATTTACATGACTCTTATTTACATTGACTACTCTCTTTTATTTTTGGAACAAGAGATGATGGAATTGATAAATACTTGATTTTTTTTTTTTTGTTTTTCTGATTTTTTTTGAATATACATCGATTTTTTTTTTTTTTTTTTTTTTTTTTTTGAATATATACATTGTTTTTTTTTTTTTTTTTTTTTTTTTTTTTAACATAGAAACACTTTTGATATATACAAAAGGAAACAAAAGATTACATGACACTTTGCAAGAGGTAGCCCTTTTTGATGCACCCAGTTAAATTCGATGGTTGTCTTTCTTAATGTAACCTCCACCTTCTATCCCAACCAACCAAAGAACAAGCTAGTCCAGTTTCGTTCAGTATTCTAAAGTGATTGGCAATCGTAACTTCCTATCCAACACCTTGAAGATCGAGGCCATACATGTATTGGTAGATCGTGCGCGTGCAAATTTCTTATCACTATGTGAATTGTGCTAGAATCAGGGTGCCTAAATATCTAGACTAAGACTCCTAATAATAATACATATTTGCACAAGAGTCAACATTTCAAGGTAAATGAGCTCCATTTTTTATGATTTTTTCATTTTTTAATTTTTTGAATTTTGAGTTTTTTAATTTTTTTGGAATTTTTCACTTTTTTCAAAAAGAAGAAGGAGTTCGTTTTTTTAATTATAGCATATTATCGTGGTATCTACTCTATACCCCCAAACCTAAACTAAACATTGTCCTCAATGTTTCAAAATATGGAAAGAATTAAAATGCAACATATGGAAAGGGACATGCTGAGTAGAGTAAAAGGAGAGAGAATACCCGATTTCGGCGAAAGCAGAATTAAAACTCCGTTATTCAAGGCAAAAATCCAACATATTTCAGCCGAGATCATATTGGATTAGCAAAATATATACAAAACGAACAAAAGGGGTTTTTAAGAAATTTTATCTACTGGATTATATACAAAAAATTCACCATACACTAACAATCTAAAGAGTTGAGGATCAACCCAAAAGACGAAGTGTAGACATTTCAACAGCTTCACACAATAATAACAGGAAAGAAACGCAAGTGAAACTGTGAAACAAAATGAGCTACCCCCAAACCTGGATTTTACAGAAGATATAATTTTGAAAACAAAATCGCGCAGTTTTGGGGGTTCATCATGCACAAGGTCTAGCTCATAATGGACTGTTTTCGGGATGGGCAAACATGCAATTTCCAACTGTGGCTCTTTAAAAGTGTTATATTTTGAAGCAAAATAGTCCAAGAGGACTTGGGAAGCACACAGTTCCAATCCTAGATTAGGAATTTTCAGAAAAATTGGTTTTACAATATTGGCACAAACCAAATCTAGGTTGGGTGGAAGGCCATCAGATTGTGACTTAGGTAGAAGAATAGGCATATCATTATCAATCAAATCAAAATCTTCTAAATCATCTACACATGTCACATCATGCTCACAATCATTAATCAAATTGGCAAGATCACAATTAGAATTATCAACATCATCAACAGATTGATTTTCATGCATCGGCAAATCAGGGGAAACATCACATGGAATACTAGAAGAAATATCATGCATTAAGGTCGGGGCAGAGAAGCCTAATGTATTTGAACCCAAAGGTTCCATAATATTTTCATGTTCTTCTAACACATCATCATAATCATCATAATCATCATCATGGTAGCATGCATATTGGTCCTCATTAAAAGTGGTGGTGTCGTTAGTCGATTCATGTTCCTCTAAATTAGGTTCATATTCAACATTATTTATATGAATGGGACTAGACACTTCATTAGGGACAACATACATTTCCTCATGAATTTCCTCCTTTTGTAGGTGAAGCAAAATCTGATCTAAATATGCCTGAATTCGTGATGTAGATCTATCGAAGTTTTGCTCACTAAGTCTGAAAGCTTCTGTGGTGGAGTCTAAATTCATGGGAGTACAAAATTCTTCATGTTCAAATTGTGGTGATTGGTACATGTGTGCATGGTCATTAGGGTTTATAAAAGATTGATCGCAACCCTCAAAGGATTGATTATGGTCCCAATGACTACCATTCTCACAATTTATGGGCATTTCATACCTTGGATTTTCTCTAGATTGCCTAAAATTATGCAAAATATGACAATTCTCAACAGGGTGGTCTAAACTACCACATGCGGGACATGCATAGATTTCAGGTTGCCTAAGAAAATTAGATGTGACAGATTCCTCATGTGATTGCATTTCTAAAGCTGTGATTCGAGCTTCTATTTGATCCATAAGTGATGATTGTGTGAGTGAGGCACTAGCAAAATGTTCATTTTCACGTTGTGGCGAATGATGCATGTATGAATAGTCATTAGGGTTCATGTATTGCGGCTCGGGACTTTGAAAATGTCCATAATAATTCCTATGACTATTGACATCATGGTCCGTGGAAGGTTCATAACGTGGCATATGCCCATAAGCAAGTTCTCTAAGAGTTTTATTTCCATCCCCAGGAGCAGACCAATATCCAGACATGATTGGCTCAAAAGCTAAGTAACTATGTTACAAAGCTCAGAATTTGGTTTTTAAAGGGTTTGGATTTTTGGGAAAAATTTGGTTTTGGTGGGAGACATTTGAAAATTTGGTTTAAAATGGGAGTAAAATAAAAATTTGGTTTAAGATGGGAGCAAGTAAAAATTGGTTTTAAAATTGGGAGCAAAGTAGAAATATTTTTTTTTTTTTTTTTTTTTTTTAAAGAAAAGTAAAATTAAAAAAAAATAAAATTTGGTTTTTGAATGGGAGCAAGCCCACTGTGCAAGCCTCTAATGAAATGGAAGGAAGGCTGCGGCCCACAATCGGTTATCAGCTGGGTTTAAACCCAGAGTCCAAAATACAAGTCCAATGGAAAAATTTAAACAAGCCCACACAAAATAAATACAAGCCCACAAATTAAACAACAAGCCCACACATAAATTATTACAAACCCAAAATAGAAAAAAAAAAGCCCAAAAAATTGGGTTAATTATTACAAGCCCACAAATAAAAAATTGGAAGCCCACAGGTTGGGTTCTCTCAATTGAATGGGTTTAGGCTTACCTTTTTAGCACAGCCCAGCTGCTCTGATATTGTTGCAAAAACCCAGTTGGGTTTTGGTTCTTTTCCTTGGTGGCGTCCCAGCAGAGAAGAACAGGTTCAGAACAGCAGGTCCAACAGCAAATGAAGTGAAGCAGATGCAGATGCAAATGCTATGCAGTGAAATGCAAAATAGCTAAGAAAAACACAAGAAAAACACAGCACCAATCCCCGGCAGCGGCGCCAAAAACTTGGCAGGTCCGGAAAGTGTATAGAAATGATGCGATGGAACGGGGGCCTACAGTAATACCGCAAGTGCACGGTCGTCAGTTGTAGCTCGTGCAAGTACGGGTCGATCCACAGAGATCGGGTGTGTTTCGGAAGTGTTTTAGCTAATTGGGTTCCTAGATTTGCTTTGGGCTTAGAAGCCCTTTGGAAGTGTTGGGCTTAATGTACTATTGGGTTTGAATGCCCTTTGAATGGATTGGGCTTAGTGGGTTTGTTAAACATAAAATGAACTGAGCCTGGGCTCAGTTATCTTTGAAGTGCAAATGGGCTTTGAGCCTTTGATTGAGCTTTGGGTTAAGCCCACAGTTGATTTGGATTTGGCCTTCAACCTTAACCCAAACTGGGCTTTGAGCTTTAATGGAATGGGCCTTAGTATTGATCTTACAGTTGGGCTCAGATTGTGTTCTGGGCTTTTGGAAGTGAACTTTGGGCTTGAGTTGGTTAGGCTTCCTTAACCTTTGGTTTCACAGAAGTGGACTTGGGCTCAGGAATGAAGTGAGCCTTGGAGCAAAGCAAGCAGCAGCTATGCAACAGCCACAGAAGAGAAGTCAGTACTGCAACAGCAGCACAAGGCAAGGAGTGGCAGCAGCAATGCAAGAAAGGCAGTGGCAGCAGCAGTCCAAGAAAGGCAGTGGCAGCAGGGGAAGCAGAGATGCAGTAGAAGCAGCTGCAGTAGAAGAAAAAGGCACAACAGAGAAAGCAACAGAAGTGGCTGCAGTAGAAGAAATGAGTAGTAGAAGCTGCAGCTTGGCAGCAGGGGAAGCAAGTAGTAAAGAGAATGCAAAAACAGAAATACAAGTAGTAATGCAGCAGTGCAGGTAAAGCAAATGAGTGACAAAAAACAAGACTAACAGTTAAAGATGGATTTATGGATAGGAACTAGGGGTTGAATTCACTCTAACTTTTACTGTATATTCTCCTATAGGAAGTTAAACACAACTATGGTACTATTTCCAAAGCACTAATTGTCTTTCTACAGCACAACTAGTCAAGAGATTATGAATTCAGCTTAAGTTGCAGCTTATCAGCAGCTCATGATCCTAACTACAAAGTATACATGACATACATTGTGAAAGTGAGGTGATGATGAGCTAAGTTCAAATTTTACCTAAACTTGTTTAGCTTTCTAGAGCAATGTGGTAAATGTACTACACAATAAGACATTAGTGATTCATCAAGTCCCTAGCAAGGTGATTTAGAACATGACAAGCAGCATAACAGTGAGCTAGGAATGGCACTAACAAGACATTAACAAGACATTGCACTTTAACAGGAACAATTACAATGAACAGGAGCATTAAACTAACAACACAACAGACAATTACACAACATCAAACAATTACATAGTGGTGAATTAGAGCATTAAACTAACAAACATCAAACAGTTACACACTACAACATCATACACAGCACAGTGAAAAAATATGCAAATGGTTAACAGTGCAGCAAAAATTAAAATCAAACCTAACCCAAATAGGGGGAAACTTGGCTAGTCCAAGAACAGTTTTTACATCTCCTACACATCCCCTTTTATAGTTTTACAAATCCCTAAAATTTCTACAAACCCTAATGTTGATAACCCTAAATTGATTTTTGGGGAAAATCAAATTTGACATACCAATTGGATAATTTCGACCCAACCCATGCTTTGTACTGGCTTTACGCTGCTCGAAATCCCCTATTCTTCGTCTTCTTTGCACTGCAACCCTATCTTGGAGCGAAACCCTAAGCCTGCCTCTCTTAATCTTAGCACCTATGTGAGAAGAAGCTATGAGGGAGAGAGATAGACTAGGGGGTTCGATAGGGTCTTGGTCGGCTGGTTGTGGAGGTGGTGATGGAAGAGATGGTGGTGGCAGGACATGGTGTCTCTGCAAATGTCGGGGGAAGAAGAGAAATTTGGGGGAAATGAGTTTTGGGGAAGAAGAAGGTGGGTGTTTGTTTGGGTCGATGGGTTTGATGGCTAAGGTGTTGATCGGGATCATCTGAATTGATGCGCAGCGAGGAGATCCGTCGGATGTGAAGATGGTAGGTGGATCTAACGTGGTATGAGAGATGAATCACTTCGACCGTTGGATTGTGAAATACAACAAAGTTAACGGCGAAGATCGAGGTTAGGTGCTGTAGTGTTAAGCGAAAGTATCGAGATTTGATGAACAGCAAGGAGCGACCGTTGGATTCAAACCATCTAATCTGAAGGCTTGGAATTTCAGCGCTGTGGTGCTTGGCAGACTTCCGATTTTGATGCTCTATGAAGAAGCGACCGTCGGATGCTTCTGAGAACTGATCTGATGGCTGAGAACGAGGCGCTTTTGTGTGTAGAAAATGAGGTTGTGCGCACCATTCTTCGCGGCTTCCTTGCGTAATTTCTCCCGGCTTTTCACTACTTTTCTGCTCTTTTCGCTCCGCGACTCATCCGAACTTTATTTATTACCTAAAAATGCAAAATTAATTAATAAAAATATTTATTCTTGAAAACAATGAAAATACAGAATATGGGATAAAATGTAGAATTAATGCGCAAAAGATGAGTTAAATGCCAACAAAAAGGGATAAATATATACAATATTTGGCACTCATCAGCCATAGCATGACGTCCTTTCCTTTACGGCTGCCAAAACGAAGGCTTGCGACAATCAACGTCCATCCTTCCGTCATTAATACAAATCTTAGCCGTCCAAGGTCGCCAACTAACACATGGTAACCTTTGGCCCAACGCCAAAACCCTAGTTTTGGCCACGCCTAAACCGCGTCAAGGCAAGCCAAGCATGCCACATGTGCCAATGACACGCCAGCCACCTTGTCGCGCCTAAGCCATGCCATGCTGGCCTTCCCTTTACGGCTGCCAAACGAAGGCTTGCGACAATCAACGACCATCCTTCCGTCTTTTATGCAAATCTTAGCTGTCCAAGGTCGCCAACCAACACATGGTAACCTTTGGCACAACGCCAAAACCCTAGTTTTGGCCACGCTTAAACCACGCCAAGGCATGACGGTCATGCCAGATGTTCCAATGGCACGCTTGCCACTTTGTCGCGCCTAAGCCATACCATGCCGGCCTTCCCTTTAAGGCTGCCAAAACAAAGGCTTGCGACAATCAATGGCCATCCTTCTGTCTTAGATGCAAATATTAGCCGTCCAAGGTCGCCAACCAACGCATGGTAACTTTTGGCCCAACGCCAAAACCCTAGTTTTGGCCACGCCTGCCAAGGAAAGTGGGCCAATGACATGCCAACCACCTCGTCGCGCCATACCATGCCGGTCTTCCCTTTACGGCTGCCAAAGCTAAGGCTTGTGACAATCGACGGCCACCTTTTCATCTAAGGTGCATATCTTAGCCGTCCAAGGTTACCAGCTAACGCATGGCAATGATTTAAGATTTTTCGTGGTTGTAGTAATGAGGTTCAAACTCTCGGACTTGTGAAGGATAATTTTTTAGACTTAATAAATAATTATACAAAAATATTAACAGTTTGGGCGAGAGGTAACCAAAACACTAGATTCCACTATTATGCAAAATTGAATGATAAATATTTCAAAACTCTATTCAATTCTTAAGTCCTCTTTTATCTTTAATTCACTATCAATCATACAGATTCTCAAAAATTATTTGTAAACCTTAAGCATAGATTATCAAGAGATTAAACCAAGCATAACCTATCAAACTGAATAACAAATAATTAAGACAATCATTCAAATAATTTAAAACTCTGCAAAAGCAGCGATTAGGTGAATTATATAATTAAATGAAATAGTTACCCATTTATGTTGCGTGAATAGCTTCCTCCATTGCCTTGGTTACGAGGGAATTAGTCGCTCATCATGTTGGAAAACCTCTCAAAGAATTTCATTGATGCTCAAAAGTGTTTTACAATGAAGAGAAAAGATAATAAAAATATTAAACAGGATTCTGCGACCCAGAAGGCGTCCAATATAAACGACACAGAAGAGGTGATATTGTTACTGAATCCTAAGACCCACACCTACGACCCACGCCTGTGAGTCTCTTTCACTGTTGATAAACGACTGCTGCTGCGAGTCCGTTCTTCGTGTTCTTCGTGTTCATCATCAGCAGCAGCAGCACAGAAACCGAGTTTGGGAAAACTCGAATTTCTTCTTCTCTGGCTCTCCTCAGCCCCCCAGACTCTCGACAGCCCTTCTACTCGACCCAAGGAGTTAATTTATACCCAACACAGCATTTAATCCCTCGCAATAACTCCATATAATTCTCATTTACTCGGGAAAATATTTTTTTTATTTTCTTCACTGTCAGCCAAGATACGATCTTTTCCACCTCTTCTGCCTGCAAATGAGTTGTAATACTTCCATAAGCCACATACAAACTTTATAAGAGAATATCTTCCCCTGTTTGTCCACAAACTTTCCAAATTTAGCTCACAGTGCACCCGATAATATCTTCCCCTGTTTAACTTTGATTTCCTCCCACGGCTTACTTGGCCCATTTTGCTCGATCAAAATGCTTGTACTAACTCTGTCCTGTGAATTCAAGCCCAGCCCAATTGATTTCAGGTGTTGAATCTCGCAAAAACACGTCCAAAAATTCAACTCCAAATCATGCAGACGATAATTAAGTTTCCCGCCAATTTTGGAATTTGAATTTGGGAAGAAAACTGGCCTCCCCCTAATCCTGTACGGGTGTCCCTTTATCAATTTAGGCTGAAATAGTAATTCTTGGGTGGAAATAGTAATTTTTCTGGGTTCCTCCGGGACATTTCTGGGACGTTTCCGGTGCATTTCTGGGGTGCCTTTAGTACTTTTCTCCGGGGTGTAAATCATCACTTTTTGAGTAACTCTTTCCACAGAAGGGTATTTTCTCCAAAAACACCTAAACAAACATAAAAACACTGTAATAAGAACAAATGGGTACTAACAAAATACACAAAAGAGATGAAAATAGACACATAAATGTGTCTATCAAATACCCCCAAACTTATTATTTGCTAGTCCTCGAGCAAATTTTATTCTTGAAAAGTGACCGAGTTAATCTCGGGTGGGTTTATCAGAGGTGTACCCACAAAAACCAATACTCCAGACCCTAGCTATCTACGAAAAATCTTGGAAAGCACTAAAGAACCTCCTTGGTTGGCATACTTAAATTACAGGAGGAAGTACCCTGACGTGAAATTCCAATTGTTGTATACGAGTTTGCACTCAAGCATACTAAAATTCATATAAGTGACAGAGCTCTACTAAGATAGTTTCACGATGGACATCATACTCGGAGTCAGACTAATCACATGAAAAGATTAAGAAGATGGAAAAAGAAAAATGTAGATGGTTGAAAAGTGAACGGTGTTTCCCATATCTGTCTGAAGGCCTCTGCCAAGGTGAACCTAACCTAAATGACTGAGATACCAGTCTGACTAATATTAACACACTGGCATATACAAGGGAACCAGTGGTCAATAATCCTAACTCTAGGTCAACACAACTGGCATATACAAGGGTACCAGTGGTCGACTTTATTGAATTTTATTCCGTTTGGTCAAATGGTCTGGTCTAAAACTTCTTTTTTTTTCATTTTTTTTTTTTCAATACTCAGTCACTCTATTTTACCCTAGCAGTGGTAACAACTTGAATCGTGTGCCCCACCAAATCACTTGAAATAAAAGAAAACTAAAAAAAGAAAGTGAAAAGGACTCGACGAGATATGGCGAAACTATCATGTTAATTCTAACACCTGAGCTCTGTGCTTTTATGAATAGACTCTATAGATGTTTCCATCTAGTCAGATTGGTTCCTCAGCTCCTAAAACAAAAATGTTTCCATCCACTTAGATTGGTTAGTGCTATCCTTAATAGGTGTAAACTTCTAGGCTCTAGAGTTTATTTATTGCAACTAAAAAGTTTCTCCCATACCCCCAAACTTAAATCTAACATTGTCCTCAATGTTCTAAAGATGAAACTAAAAGCATGAACAAGGAGAAACTGTTACCATTTGAAGCGAAAGAGTTAAGGAAAGATATTACCGTGTTGCGTGAGATTGGGTTACCTCCCAAGAAGTGCTAAGTTTAAAGTCTTCAGCCAGACTTAGGAAAGGATTAGTCAACTCGAACCATAAAGTAACAGTCGAAATAACTGTGGGTCTTCAAACGAAAAAGAGCTGACCAAAGGAAACTACAATAACCCAAGAAAGTGAACAAGAATAACATGCCCTTATCTAGTTTCCTGATTAAGATATTTATATCTAATTGTGGTTCAGGTTCAGGTTCAGGTTCTATGAAAGGGTTAAATAGAATATTTTCATTGGCTGCGTTTCTTCATAGATGGGATCCGAATCACTAGGTCTTAGAGTCTGGAAAAACTCAAATACGAACTTAGAATCACGAAGTAATAACCTAAATAATTGCGGATCCTCTAAGTCAATCAGATATGACTTACATAATTGACCACAATGAGATTAGTCGTCATCCTTAAGCAAATGTGTCGATTCTAATTTCCTAAGGCATTTAGGTTTAGTCTCACAACTTAATATTCGACACATTTGAAATCTATATGTTCCCACATTTGGAAGAAAACTATTTGGTGGGAAAACAAAATCAATCTTGGTATTATTGCCTGGGTTAACCACATCAACCAGAGGATGGGTTTCTAACATTTGAGACTCTTGTTGGATATCATTAGGTTCTGGAAAACGATTATGAAGATAATCTTGTAAGATGGTTGAGGCATTGATGTCAAGTCCCAAGTGAGGGACCTTACTAAGAGTTAAAGCACATAGAGAATGATACTCACCCCCAAACTTAGAGTTTTCGGCGTCTCTAGATAGACTGGTCATAACCTCCCTAATTTCTAGGTCGGCAATTGATTTTTCTAAGTCAGGTTCATCCTCGCTAATCTCTACGAGTTCATCTAAGACTATTGTTTCTAAATCGTTTGACTCGAAAACAGTACTCTCAAGATAAACTGGTTCCTCTAAACCATCATCGTTTTCGTAAACAGGACATACTACATCGTCTGAAACGGGGGTATCTCTAGTCAAATCCTCGTCCTTTTGAATAGGTGAATAATTTTTAAAATTATTATGATCTGAACCAGAAATAATATAATCATTATAAGGCTCAACTGGGGTAACAAATTCCTGATCACTATTCCCACACATTTCTGATTCTTCATCAGCACTATTTTCATCATCATAATAATAATTTTGACATCTAATAATTCTCAATCTTTGTTCCAAACTAAGCGGTCTATTGTTATAATACTTCTCGTAGATCGTTAGAGGTGATTCATCGCTAAAAGTTGGAACATCCCAATGTCGTTTCCCTTGCATATATTCCCACCAAGAGTCATTTTCGAAACGTCTCTGATAACGAGAATTTCTACACATATTCTCGTAACGTCATCTCAGGTGGCGTCTCCTGAAAAGGATTCATCACCGAGGAAATACAAACTACAGAGGAATTCTACACATCACAAACAAGGCCGACTCGACCAAATCAAACCTATAAAATCTAGCAAACAAAAGCATGATGGCTCCACTTAGATTGTTTCTAGACCAGCTTCTATCTTTCGAAAGGGAATTCGTTGCAATTTGAGCACACCCCTCTGGAATCAATCCGAGTCAAAGTAAGTTGAATAGAGGCAAGGGAAGCTTAGTAGAGCTTTGATACCCAAGGCCTCACCGCATTAGGCGGCGCAGTCACGCATTCAACTCACAGAAACCATCATGAACTTTGAAGTGTGCTTAAAGAGCAACCAATATTTTTCGAACGAGTTTCCTATTAAGCTCGTTACCCTATCGGTCTCGTTCTATTAATTTTTTAAGCTTAGGTTCGCGTTCGGTTTCGTTTTCCTAAGGCGGGCAAGAAGGGAGCGGTGATGAAATCCGAACCCTTATCTTGTATTGGCCAGGCCTTGCCCTTTACTAGGAATTTAAAAACAGTCCAAATTCGTCCTCAATCAATGAATCACCTTAAGGAATACAGTAACTCGCTTACAGGAGATTCGCGAGTGTTTCGATTGGACTTACCTCCCGTACCAGACGGGCGATGAACCGTTGTCGTCGACTCGGGCCACGACTCCTATGTCGTGTGCGAACCCGAGGGGCCGAGACGATATAGTAATCGTCGTCCTTCCCTGCAAGCAGTTTGTATTTAATTTTTTTTTTTTTAATTTATAACCCTTCCGTAGGGTTTTAAAAATAATGTCCAACGTTCAATGTCCGGAAAAAAATGTCCAAAAATAAAAGATTACAAAAATAAAAACCTTAATTACAGTTTCTAAAAAAAAATTAATAATAAAAAAAATATCTAAAAAATAATAATAAAAAAAAAGTCCTTCGTCTTCTTTCCGTTCTTTTTGCTTTAAGCTTTGCTCCTAATCTTTATGAAATCGCCAAAAATCTTTGACAACTTTTTCTTCTTTTTTCTTTTCGATCCAAGCCTCCAAACCTGTATCACATAGACAAATACCCAAAGAACGTAAAAAAGAACAAAGAAAGATAAATCTAAAAAAAATTCTACCTAAACACAATTCCGCGTCGGCGGCGCCAAAATGATTAAAGATTTTTCGTGGTTGTAGTAATGAGGTTCAAACTCTCGGACTTGTGAAGGATAATTTTTTAGACTTAATAAATAATTATACAAAAATATTAACAGTTTGGGCGAGAGGTAACCAAAACACTAGATTCCACTATTATGCAAAATTGAATGATAAATATTTCAAAACTCTATTCAATTCTTAAGTCCTCTTTTATCTTTAATTCACTATCAATCATACAGATTCTCAAAAATTATTTGTAAACCTTAAGCATAGATTATCAAGAGATTAAACCAAGCATAACCTATCAAACTGAATAACAAATAATTAAGACAATCATTCAAATAATTTAAAACTCTGCAAAAGCAGCGATTAGGTGAATTATATAATTAAATGAAATAGTTACCCATTTATGTTGCGTGAATAGCTTCCTCCATTGCCTTGGTTACGAGGGAATTAGTCGCTCATCATGTTGGAAAACCTCTCAAAGAATTTCATTGATGCTCAAAAGTGTTTTACAATGAAGAGAAAAGATAAATAAAAAGTATTAAACAGGATTCTGCGACCCACAGAAGGCGTCCAATATAAACGACACAGAAGAGGTGCTATTGTTACGAATCCCTAAGACCCACACCTACGACCCACACTGACCCACGCCTGAGTCTCTTTCACTGTTGATAAACGACTGCTGCGAGTCCGTTCTTCGTGTTCTTCGTGTTCATCAGCAGCAGCAGCAGCAGCAGAAACCGAGTTTGGGAAAACTCGAATTTCTTCTTCTCTGGCTCTCCTCAGCCCCCCAGACTCTCGACAGACCTTCTACTCGACCCAAGGAGTTAATTTATACCCAACAGAAGCATTTAATCCCTCGCAATAACTCCATATAATTCTCATTTACTCGGGAAAATATTTTTTTTATTTTCTTCACTGTCAGCCAAGATACGATCTTTTCCACCTCTTCTGCCTGCGCAAATGAGTTGTAATACTTCCATAAGCCACATACAAACTTTATAAGAGAAGATATCTTCCCCTGTTTGTCCACAAACTTTCCAAATTTAGCTCAAGTGCACCTGATAATATCTCCCCTGTTTAACTTTGATTTCCTCCCACGGCTTACTTGGCCCATTTTGCTCGATCAAAATGCTTGTACTAACTCTGTCCTGTGAATTCAAGCCCAGCCCAATTGATTTCAGGTGTTGAATCTCGCAAAACACGTCCAAAAATTCAACTCCAAATCATGCAGACGATAATTAAGTTTCCCGCCAATTTTGGAATTTGAATTTGGGAAGAAAACTGGCCTCCCCCTAATCCTGTACGGGTGTCCCTTTTCAATTTAGGCTGAAATAGTAATTCTTGGGTGGAAATAGTAATTTTTCTGGGTTCCTCCGGGACGTTTCCGGTGCATTTCTGGGGTGCCTTTAGTACTTTTCTCCGGGGTGTAAATCATCACTTTTTGAGTAACTCTTTCCACAGAAGGGTATTTTCTCCAAAAACACCTAAACAAACATAAACACTGTAATAAGAACAAATGGGTACTAACAAAATACACAAAAGAGATGAAAATAGACACATAAATGTGTCTATCAAATACCCCCAAACTTATTATTTGCTAGTCCTCGAGCAAATTTTATTCTTGAAAAGTGACCGAGTTAATCTCGGGTGGGTTTATCAGAGGTGTACCCACAAAAACCAATACTCCAGACCCTAGCTATCTACGAAAAATCTTGGAAAGCACTAAAGAACCTCCTTGGTTGGCATACTTATTAATTACAGGAGGAAGTACCCTGACGTGAAATTCCAATTGTTGTATACGAGTTTGCACTCAAGCATACTAAAATTCATATAAGTGACAGAGCTCTACTAAGATAGTTTCACGATGGACATCATACTCGGAGTCAGACTAATCACATGAAAAGATTAAGAAGATGGAAAAAGAAAAATGTAGATGGTTGAAAAGTGAACGGTGTTTCCCATATCTGTCTGAAGGCCTCTGCCAAGGTGAACCTAACCTAAATGACTGAGATACCAGTCTGACTAATATTAACACACTGGCATATACAAGGGAACCAGTGGTCAATAATCCTAACTCTAGGTCAACACAACTGGCATATACAAGGGTACCAGTGGTCGACTTTATTGAATTTTATTCCGTTTGGTCAAATGGTCTGGTCTAAAACTTCTTTTTTTTTTCATTTTTTTTTTTTTTCAATACTCAGTCACTCTATTTTACCCTAGCAGTGGTAACAACTTGAATCGTGTGCCCCACCAAATCACTTGAAATAAAAGAAAACTAAAAAAAGAAAGTGAAAAGGACTCGACGAGATATGGCGAAACTATCATGTTAATTCTAACACCTGAGCTCTGTGCTTTTATGAATAGACTCTATAGATGTTTCCATCTAGTCAGATTGGTTCCTCAGCTCCTAAAACAAAAATGTTTCCATCCACTTAGATTGGTTAGTGCTATCCTTAATAGGTAAACTTCTAGGCTCTAGTTTATTTATTGCAACTAAAAAGTTTCTCCCATACCCCCAAACTTAAATCTAACATTGTCCTCAATGTTCTAAAGATGAAACTAAAAGCATGAACAAGGAGAAACTGTTACCATTTGAAGCGAAAGAGTTAAGGAAAGATATTACCGTGTTGCGTGAGATTGGGTTACCTCCCAAGAAGTGCTAAGTTTAAAGTCTTCAGCCAGACTTAGGAAAGGATTAGTCAACTCGAACCATAAAGTAACAGTCGAAATAACTGTGGGTCTTCGAAACGAAAAAGAGCTGACCAAAGGAAACTACAATAACCCAAGAAAGTGAACAAGAATAACATGCCCTTATCTAGTTTCCTGATTAAGATATTTATATCTAATTGTGGTTCAGGTTCAGGTTCAGGTTCTATGAAAGGGTTTAAATAGAATATTTTCATTGGCTGCGTTTCTTCATAGATGGGATCCGAATCACTAGGTCTTAGAGTCTGGAAAAACTCAAATACGAACTTAGAATCACGAAGTAATAACCTAAATAATTGCGGATCCTCTAAGTCAATCAGATATGACTTACATAATTGACCACAATGAGATTAGTCGTCATCCTTAAGCAAATGTGTCGATTCTAATTTCCTAAGGCATTTAGGTTTAGTCTCACAACTTAATATTCGACACATTTGAAATCTATATGTTCCCACATTTGGAAGAAAACTATTTGGTGGGAAAACAAAATCAATCTTGGTATTATTGCCTGGGTTAACCACATCAACCAGAGGATGGGTTTCTAACATTTGAGACTCTTGTTGGATATCATTAGGTTCTGGAAAACGATTATGAAGATAATCTTGTAAGATGGTTGAGGCATTGATGTCAAGTCCCAAGTGAGGGACCTTACTAAGAGTTAAAGCACATAGAGAATGATACTCACCCCCAAACTTAGAGTTTTCGGCGTCTCTAGATAGACTGGTCATAACCTCCCTAATTTCTAGGTCGGCAATTGATTTTTCTAAGTCAGGTTCATCCTCGCTAATCTCTACGAGTTCATCTAAGACTATTGTTTCTAAATCGTTTGACTCGAAAACAGTACTCTCAAGATAAACTGGTTCCTCTAAACCATCATCGTTTTCGTAAACAGGACATACTACATCGTCTGAAACGGGGGTATCTCTAGTCAAATCCTCGTCCTTTTGAATAGGTGAATAATTTTTAAAATTATTATGATCTGAACCAGAAATAATATAATCATTATAAGGCTCAACTGGGGTAACAAATTCCTGATCACTATTCCCACACATTTCTGATTCTTCATCAGCACTATTTCATCATCATAATATAATTTTTGACATCTAATAATTCTCAATCTTTGTTCCAAACTAAGCGGTCTATTTTTATAATACTTCTCGTAGATCGTTAGAGGTGATTCATCGCTAAAAGTTGGAACATCCCAATGTCGTTTCCCTTGCATATATTCACCAAGAGTCATTTCGAAGACGTCTCTTGATAACGAGAATTTCTACACATATATTCTCGTAACGTCATCTCAGGTGGCGTCTCCTGAAAAGGATTCATCACCGAGGAAATACAAACTACAGAGGAATTCTACACAATCACAAACAAGGCCGACTCGACCAAATCAAACCTATAAATCTAGCAAACAAAAAGCATGATGGCTCCACTTAGATTGTTTCTAGACCAGCTTCTATCTTTCGAAAGGGAATTCGTTGCAATTTGAGCACACCCCTCTGGAATCAATCCGAGTCAAAGTAAGTTGAATAGAGGCAAGGGAAGCTTAGTAGAGCTTTGATACCCAAGGCCTCACCGCATTAGGCGGCGCAGTCACGCATTCAACTCACAGAAACCATCATGAACTTTGAAGTGTGCTTAAAGAGCAACCAATATTTTTCGAACGAGTTTCCTATTAAGCTCGTTACCCTATCGGTCTCGTTCTATTCCCAATTTTAAAGCTTAGGTTCGCGTTCGGTTTCGTTTTCCTAAGGCGGGCAAGAAGGGAGCGGTGATGAAATCCGAACCCTTATCTTGTATTGGCCAGGCCTTGCCCTTTACTAGGAATTTAAAAACAGTCCAAATTCGTCCTCAATCAATGAATCACCTTAAGGAATACAGTAACTCGCTTACAGGAGATTCGCGAGTGTTTCGATTGGACTTACCTCCCGTACCAGACGGGCGATGAACCGTTGTCGTCGACTCGGGCCACGACTCCTATGTCGTGTGCGAACCCGAGGGGCCGAGACGATATAGTAATCGTCGTCCTTCCCTGCAAGCAGTTTGTATTTAATTTTTTTTTTTAATTTATAACCCTTCCGTAGGGTTTTAAAAATAATGTCCAACGTTCAATGTCCGGAAAAAAATGTCCAAAAATAAAAGATTACAAAAATAAAAACCTTAATTACAGTTTCTAAAAAAAAAATTAATAATAAAAAAAATATCTAAAAAATAATAATAAAAAAAAAGTCCTTCGTCTTCTTTCCGTTCTTTTTGCTTTAAGCTTTGCTCCTAATCTTTATGAAATCGCCAAAAATCTTTAACAACTTTTTCTTCTTTTTTCTTTTCGATCCAAGCCTCCAAACCTGTATCACATAGACAAATACCCAAAGAACGTAAAAAAGAACAAAGAAAGATAAATCTAAAAAAAATTCTACCTAAACACAATTCCGCGTCGGCGGCGCCAAAATGATTAAAGATTTTTCGTGGTTGTAGTAATGAGGTTCAAACTCTCGGACTTGTGAAGGATAATTTTTTAGACTTAATAAATAATTATACAAAAATATTAACAGTTTGGGCGAGAGGTAACCAAAACACTAGATTCCACTATTATGCAAAATTGAATGATAAATATTTCAAAACTCTATTCAATTCTTAAGTCCTCTTTTATCTTTAATTCACTATCAATCATACAGATTCTCAAAAATTATTTGTAAACCTTAAGCATAGATTATCAAGAGATTAAACCAAGCATAACCTATCAAACTGAATAACAAATAATTAAGACAATCATTCAAATAATTTAAAACTCTGCAAAAGCAGCGATTAGGTGAATTATATAATTAAATGAAATAGTTACCCATTTATGTTGCGTGAATAGCTTCCTCCATTGCCTTGGTTACGAGGGAATTAGTCGCTCATCATGTTGGAAAACCTCTCAAAGAATTTCATTGATGCTCAAAAGTGTTTTACAATGAAGAGAAAAGATAAATAAAAAGTATTAAACAGGATTCTGCGACCCACAGAAGGCGTCCAATATAAACGACACAGAAGAGGTGCTATTGTTACTGAATCCCTAAGACCCACACCTACGACCCACGCCTGTGAGTCTCTTTCACTGTTGATAAACGACTGCTGCTGCGAGTCCGTTCTTCGTGTTCTTCGTGTTCATCAGCAGCAGCAGCAGCAGCAGAAACCGAGTTTGGGAAAACTCGAATTTCTTCTTCTCTGGCTCTCCTCAGCCCCCCAGACTCTCGACAGACCTTCTACTCGACCCAAGGAGTTAATTTATACCCAACAGAAGCATTTAATCCCTCGCAATAACTCCATATAATTCTCATTTACTCGGGAAAATATTTTTTTTATTTTCTTCACTGTCAGCCAAGATACGATCTTTTCCACCTCTTCTGCCTGCGCAAATGAGTTGTAATACTTCCATAAGCCACATACAAACTTTATAAGAGAAGATATCTTCCCCTGTTTGTCCACAAACTTTCCAAATTTAGCTCAAAGTGCACCTGATAATATCTCCCCTGTTTAACTTTGATTTCCTCCCACGGCTTACTTGGCCCATTTTGCTCGATCAAAATGCTTGTACTAACTCTGTCCTGTGAATTCAAGCCCAGCCCAATTGATTTCAGGTGTTGAATCTCGCAAAAACACGTCCAAAAATTCAACTCCAAATCATGCAGACGATAATTAAGTTTCCCGCCAATTTTGGAATTTGAATTTGGGAAGAAAACTGGCCTCCCCCTAATCCTGTACGGGTGTCCCTTTATCAATTTAGGCTGAAATAGTAATTCTTGGGTGGAAATAGTAATTTTTCTGGGTTCCTCCGGGACGTTTCCGGTGCATTTCTGGGGTGCCTTTAGTACTTTTCTCCGGGGTGTAAATCATCACTTTTTGAGTAACTCTTTCCACAGAAGGGTATTTTCTCCAAAAACACCTAAACAAACATAAAAACACTGTAATAAGAACAAATGGGTACTAACAAAATACACAAAAGAGATGAAAATAGACACATAAATGTGTCTATCAAATACCCCCAAACTTATTATTTGCTAGTCCTCGAGCAAATTTTATTCTTGAAAAGTGACCGAGTTAATCTCGGGTGGGTTTATCAGAGGTGTACCCACAAAAACCAATACTCCAGACCCTAGCTATCTACGAAAAATCTTGGAAAGCACTAAAGAACCTCCTTGGTTGGCATACTTATTAATTACAGGAGGAAGTACCCTGACGTGAAATTCCAATTGTTGTATACGAGTTTGCACTCAAGCATACTAAAATTCATATAAGTGACAGAGCTCTACTAAGATAGTTTCACGATGGACATCATACTCGGAGTCAGACTAATCACATGAAAAGATTAAGAAGATGGAAAAAGAAAAATGTAGATGGTTGAAAAGTGAACGGTGTTTCCCATATCTGTCTGAAGGCCTCTGCCAAGGTGAACCTAACCTAAATGACTGAGATACCAGTCTGACTAATATTAACACACTGGCATATACAAGGGAACCAGTGGTCAATAATCCTAACTCTAGGTCAACACAACTGGCATATACAAGGGTACCAGTGGTCGACTTTATTGAATTTTATTCCGTTTGGTCAAATGGTCTGGTCTAAAACTTCTTTTTTTTTTCATTTTTTTTTTTTTTCAATACTCAGTCACTCTATTTTACCCTAGCAGTGGTAACAACTTGAATCGTGTGCCCCACCAAATCACTTGAAATAAAAGAAAACTAAAAAAAGAAAGTGAAAAGGACTCGACGAGATATGGCGAAACTATCATGTTAATTCTAACACCTGAGCTCTGTGCTTTTATGAATAGACTCTATAGATGTTTCCATCTAGTCAGATTGGTTCCTCAGCTCCTAAAACAAAAATGTTTCCATCCACTTAGATTGGTTAGTGCTATCCTTAATAGGTGTAAACTTCTAGGCTCTAGAGTTTATTTATTGCAACTAAAAAGTTTCTCCCATACCCCCAAACTTAAATCTAACATTGTCCTCAATGTTCTAAAGATGAAACTAAAAGCATGAACAAGGAGAAACTGTTACCATTTGAAGCGAAAGAGTTAAGGAAAGATATTACCGTGTTGCGTGAGATTGGGTTACCTCCCAAGAAGTGCTAAGTTTAAAGTCTTCAGCCAGACTTAGGAAAGGATTAGTCAACTCGAACCATAAAGTAACAGTCGAAATAACTGTGGGTCTTCGAAACGAAAAAGAGCTGACCAAAGGAAACTACAATAACCCAAGAAAGTGAACAAGAATAACATGCCCTTATCTAGTTTCCTGATTAAGATATTTATATCTAATTGTGGTTCAGGTTCAGGTTCAGGTTCTATGAAAGGGTTTAAATAGAATATTTTCATTGGCTGCGTTTCTTCATAGATGGGATCCGAATCACTAGGTCTTAGAGTCTGGAAAAACTCAAATACGAACTTAGAATCACGAAGTAATAACCTAAATAATTGCGGATCCTCTAAGTCAATCAGATATGACTTACATAATTGACCACAATGAGATTAGTCGTCATCCTTAAGCAAATGTGTCGATTCTAATTTCCTAAGGCATTTAGGTTTAGTCTCACAACTTAATATTCGACACATTTGAAATCTATATGTTCCCACATTTGGAAGAAAACTATTTGGTGGGAAAACAAAATCAATCTTGGTATTATTGCCTGGGTTAACCACATCAACCAGAGGATGGGTTTCTAACATTTGAGACTCTTGTTGGATATCATTAGGTTCTGGAAAACGATTATGAAGATAATCTTGTAAGATGGTTGAGGCATTGATGTCAAGTCCCAAGTGAGGGACCTTACTAAGAGTTAAAGCACATAGAGAATGATACTCACCCCCAAACTTAGAGTTTTCGGCGTCTCTAGATAGACTGGTCATAACCTCCCTAATTTCTAGGTCGGCAATTGATTTTTCTAAGTCAGGTTCATCCTCGCTAATCTCTACGAGTTCATCTAAGACTATTGTTTCTAAATCGTTTGACTCGAAAACAGTACTCTCAAGATAAACTGGTTCCTCTAAACCATCATCGTTTTCGTAAACAGGACATACTACATCGTCTGAAACGGGGGTATCTCTAGTCAAATCCTCGTCCTTTTGAATAGGTGAATAATTTTTAAAATTATTATGATCTGAACCAGAAATAATATAATCATTATAAGGCTCAACTGGGGTAACAAATTCCTGATCACTATTCCCACACATTTCTGATTCTTCATCAGCACTATTTTCATCATCATAATATAATTTTTGACATCTAATAATTCTCAATCTTTGTTCCAAACTAAGCGGTCTATTTTTATAATACTTCTCGTAGATCGTTAGAGGTGATTCATCGCTAAAAGTTGGAACATCCCAATGTCGTTTCCCTTGCATATATTCACCAAGAGTCATTTTCGAAGACGTCTCTTGATAACGAGAATTTCTACACATATATTCTCGTAACGTCATCTCAGGTGGCGTCTCCTGAAAAGGATTCATCACCGAGGAAATACAAACTACAGAGGAATTCTACACAATCACAAACAAGGCCGACTCGACCAAATCAAACCTATAAAATCTAGCAAACAAAAAGCATGATGGCTCCACTTAGATTGTTTCTAGAC
Organism: Papaver somniferum; assembly: GCF_003573695.1. Lineage (NCBI taxonomy): Eukaryota > Viridiplantae > Streptophyta > Magnoliopsida > Ranunculales > Papaveraceae > Papaver > Papaver somniferum. Next base: position 260,144,451 of record NC_039364.1, on the reverse strand, counting down.
CAGCTTCTATCTTTCGAAAGGGAATTCGTTGCAATTTGAGCACACCCCTCTGGAATCAATCCGAGTCAAAGTAAGTTGAATAGAGGCAAGGGAAGCTTAGTAGAGCTTTGATACCCAAGGCCTCACCGCATTAGGCGGCGCAGTCACGCATTCAACTCACAGAAACCATCATGAACTTTGAAGTGTGCTTAAAGAGCAACCAATATTTTTCGAACGAGTTTCCTATTAAGCTCGTTACCCTATCGGTCTCGTTCTATTCCCAATTTTAAAGCTTAGGTTCGCGTTCGGTTTCGTTTTCCTAAGGCGGGCAAGAAGGGAGCGGTGATGAAATCCGAACCCTTATCTTGTATTGGCCAGGCCTTGCCCTTTACTAGGAATTTAAAACAGTCCAATTCGTCCTCAATCAATGATCACCTTAAGGAATACAGTAACTCGCTTACAGGAGATTCGCGAGTGTTTCGATTGGACTTACCTCCCGTACCAGACGGGCGATGAACCGTTGTCGTCGACTCGGGCCACGACTCCTATGTCGTGTGCGAACCCCAGGGGCCGACGATATAAATCGTCGTCCTTCCCTGCAAGCAGTTTGTATTTAAATTTTTTTTTTTAATTTATAACCCTTCCGTAGGGTTTTAAAAATAATGTCCAACGTTCAATGTCCGGAAAAAAATGTCCAAAAATAAAAGATTACAAAAATAAAAACCTTAATTACAGTTTCTAAAAAAAATTAATATAAAAAAAATATCTAAAAAATATAATAAAAAAAAAGTCCTTCGTCTTCTTTCCGTTCTTTTTGCTTTAAGCTTTGCTCCTAATCTTTATGAAATCGCCAAAAATCTTTGACAACTTCTTCTTCTTTTTTCTTTTCGATCCAAGCCTCCAAACCTGTATCACATAGACAAATACCCAAAGAACGTAAAAAACAAAGAAAGATAAATCTAAAAAAAATTCTACCTAAACACAATTCCGCGTCGGCGGCGCCAAAATGATTAAAGATTTTTCGTGGTTGTAGTAATGAGGTTCAAACTCTCGGACTTGTGAAGGATAATTTTTTAGACTTAATAAATAATTATACAAAAATATTAACAGTTTGGGCGAGAGGTAACCAAAACACTAGATTCCACTATTATGCAAAATTGAATGATAAATATTTCAAAACTCTATTCAATTCTTAAGTCCTCTTTTATCTTTAATTCACTATCAATCATACAGATTCTCAAAAATTATTTGTAAACCTTAAGCATAGATTATCAAGAGATTAAACCAAGCATAACCTATCAAACTGAATAACAAATAATTAAGACAATCATTCAAATAATTTAAAACTCTGCAAAAGCAGCGATTAGGTGAATTATATAATTAAATGAAATAGTTACCCATTTATGTTGCGTGAATAGCTTCCTCCATTGCCTTGGTTACGAGGGAATTAGTCGCTCATCATGTTGGAAAACCTCTCAAAGAATTTCATTGATGCTCAAAAGTGTTTTACAATGAAGAGAAAAGATAAATAAAAAGTATTAAACAGGATTCTGCGACCCACAGAAGGCGTCCAATATAAACGACACAGAAGAGGTGCTATTGTTACTGAATCCCTAAGACCCACACCTACGACCCACGCCTGTGAGTCTCTTTCACTGTTGATAAACGACTGCTGCTGCGAGTCCGTTCTTCGTGTTCTTCGTGTTCATCAGCAGCAGCAGCAGCAGCAGCAGAAACCGAGTTTGGGAAAACTCGAATTTCTTCTTCTCTGGCTCTCCTCAGCCCCCCAGACTCTCGACAAACCTTCTACTCGACCCAAGGAGTTAATTTATACCCAACAGAAGCATTTAATCCCTCGCAATAACTCCATATAATTCTCATTTACTCGGGAAAATATTTTTTTTATTTTCTTCACTGTCAGCCAAGATACGATCTTTTCCACCTCTTCTGCCTGCGCAAATGAGTTGTAATACTTCCATAAGCCACATACAAACTTTATAAGAGAAGATATCTTCCCCTGTTTGTCCACAAACTTTCCAAATTTAGCTCAAAGTGCACCTGATAATATCTCCCCTTTTTAACTTTGATTTCCTCCCACGGCTTACTTGGCCCATTTTGCTCGATCAAAATGCTTGTACTAACTCTGTCCTGTGAATTCAAGCCCAGCCCAATTGATTTCAGGTGTTGAATCTCGCAAAAACACGTCCAAAAATTCAACTCCAAATCATGCAGACGATAATTAAGTTTCCCGCCAATTTTGGAATTTGAATTTGGGAAGAAAACTGGCCTCCCCCTAATCCTGTACGGGTGTCCCTTTATCAATTTAGGCTGAAATAGTAATTCTTGGGTGGAAATAGTAATTTTTCTGGGTTCCTCCGGGACATTTCTGGGACGTTTCCGGTGCATTTCTGGGGTGCCTTTAGTACTTTTCTCCGGGGTGTAAATCATCACTTTTTGAGCAACTCTTTCCACAGAAGGGTATTTTCTCCAAAAACACCTAAACAAACATAAAAACACCGTAATAAGAACAAATGGGTACTAACAAAATACACAAATAGATGAAAATAGACACATAAATGTGTCTATCAGGCAACTTTTGGCCCGACGCCAAGCCATAGTTTTGGTCGCTCCCAGACAATGCCAAAATCCTAGCTTTTGGCCGCGCCTAAACTATGCCATATTAAAGCCATGCCGGCCATGCTGTCATGCCACTGGCTACCGAACGAAGGGTTCAATAATCAACGTCTACCCTTCCTCTCAATATGCAAAATCTCGACCATTGAAGGTCACCACCGAGCCGGCAAGTCTCCCAAGCTCAACTTGCCACACAACAACAACATACTATATGTTTTCCACGAAAATGCTCGAGACATCAACACATGTCACAAACTGGGGGATGCTCATTGGGTATTGGTTTGGCGGTTTACAGTGTGCGGCGTACACTACGTCCGTTACAAGACAATGTCATCAGGATGAGGCGGTTAGTAAATACAGGGAATAATGGTGAAACGCTTCTTTTATGGAACATCAATTCCAGGCGTTACCGGTTACCACATCTTCCCATTTACTCATTCGTTTTACATTTCTTACGAGAACAGAGTACGTTTCACTTCGACCTGTATAAATAGGTCTTACCTATTCCCACCGAACAACAAGTTCTGGTCAGGAGCATACAACACTCAGAAAACATTTTGCTAGCTTCCCACTTTCTGATACAAATCGTATAAAAACTACTCTTCCAGAATCAACTATTCTGGTCTCAACACTCTCTTCGCTTCTCTCCCGAAAACCAACCCTTCCCCTTCACTTTTTGACCGAAGCAAGTCAGGAACGGCCATTTCTTGGTTTATGACGGATTTGTATAGATTGATCTCTTGAATCTAAAGTACTCCTTGCAGTATATTGTTTAGGGTTTAAACTCGTTTCTCGCCCACACACCCGAAATTACCAAAATCAGCAGAAAGCGTTTTCACCCTCAAACAATTGGCAACCACAGTGGGAGATCAATCTCTCTGTTGCAATATCAATTTCCAATTTCCGATATCACTTTTCACTTCCAACTTCAACATGGTGAACGTATGAGTTTAAAATGTGTCAGTTATTTAGTTTTGAGACTATGCCTAAGTACTTTAGGAGATTAGAATCGACACATTTTAAGGAAGACCACCACTGTCATTGTGGTCAGCTGTGTAAGTCAAATCTGATTGACTTTAAGGATCCTCAGTTATTCAGGTTATTATTATGTGCTTCTAAATTTTTAACTGAGTTTTTCCAGACTCTTAAACCTGAACTTTTGGATCATAGCTATGAGGAAATCCAACCCATGAAAATATTTTATCTAGATCCTTTCATTGAACCTGAACCTGAACCACAATTGGACATGGGTATCTTAATCAGGAAACTAGATAAGGGTATGCATTACGTGTTAATTTTCTTGGCTTGTTGCGGATTCCTTTTACTTGTGGTAGCTCTATTTGGTTTCGATAACCCACAATTATTTCGTCGATTGCTATATGAATCGAGGTTATTAATCCTTTCTTAGTCTGGCTGAAGACTTTAAACATAGCACTTCTTAAGAGGCAACCCATTCTCATGTAACCAGGTAATATCTTTCCTTAACTCTTTCGCTTCAAATGGTAACAATTTCTCTTTGTTCATGCTTTTAATTTTATCTTTAGAACATTAATGTTAGATTTAAGTTTGGGGGTATGGGAGAAACTTTTTAGTTGCACAATAAATAAACTCCAGAGCCTAGAAATTTATGCCTATTAAGGATGGCACTAACCAATCTAAGTGGATTGAAGCATTTTGGTTTTAGGAGCTGAGGGACCAATCTGACTAGATGGAAACATCTAAAGAGTCTATTCATAAAAGCACATAGCTCAGGTATTAGAAATAACATGATAGTTTTGCCATATCTCGTTGAGTCCTTTTCATTTCTGTTTCTATTTTATTTTATTTTTAATCTATGTTTCTCTAGGTGATTAGGTGGGGCTCACGATTCGAGTTGTTACCACTGCTAGGGGGAAATAGAGTGATTGAGTAGGGGGAAAAAGTTATGCAAAAAAAAAAGTTATGAAAAAAAAAAATTGAGAACAGACCATTAGACCAAACGGAATAAAATTCAATAAAGTCGACCACTTGAACCCTTGTATACGCCTGTTATGTTGACCTAGAGTTAGGATTATCGACCACTGGTTCCCCTGTATATGTCAGTGAGTTGATATTAGTCAGACTATCTCAGTCATTTAGGATAGGTTTATTTTGGCAGTGGCCTTCAAACAGATATGAGAAACACCGTTCACCTAGTTAACATCAAAACCATCTATATTTTTCTATATCCATCTCTTAATCTATCCATGTGATTTGTTGACTCAGAATATGATGTCCATTGTGAAACTATCTTAGTAGAGCTCTGTCACTTATATATGAATTTTAGTATGATTGAGTGCAAACTCGTGTACAGCAATTGGAATTTCGCATCAGGGTACTTCCTCTTGTAATCAATAAGTATGCCAACCAAGGAGGTTCTTTAGTGTTTTCTAAGATTCTGCGTAAATAGCTAGGGTCTGGAGTAAAGATTTTGTGACTATATCTCTGGTATGCCCTCCTGAGACTATAACTCGGCCGCTAGGGACACCTAGGGGTTTAAAGGCTTATTGCATACGCTAAATGCAATCGACGATGCCTGCGAAAGTGAGTTAGGATTTTATTTTTATTTTAGATTTTCTCGGGACTAGAAAATAATAAGTTTGGGGGTATTTGATAGACGCATTTATGTGTCTAATATATCTCAATTGTATATAGTGTTAGTGCTCAATTTTGTACTTATTTGGTTATTTTATTTATTTGTAGTTTTTTTTGGAAAAATAAGGTTTTGCGGCGAAATTGGCTAAAAAGGTGGCATTTGGACCTTCGTAGATAGTGTATCGGAAGCACCCCAGAAGTATGCCGGAGACACCCAAGAAATACCCTGGAGGAACCCCGAAAAAGTGCGGAAAACATCCCAGAAAAATTACTAAAGGCACCCAAGTTTTCCACCCCAAGAATTTTATTTCAACCCCACTTGTTATTCGCACCCCAAGATAGGGGGACACCATCTTCAAAATTCGAATATTGAAAATTGGCGGGAAAACTCACCTTCACAGCGAACAGATTAGGGTTTGAATTCTTGGATAGTTTTAAAGAGATTCAACCATGGAAATCGATTGGGCTGAACTTCTCATGGCTAGACAGGGTTAGTATGAGAAATTGGATCGAGCATATTGGGCTGAATCGTTGAGTTCAAGAGAAACAGAGGCGGTGTTTTCACGGGTCTGCTGTAGAGCTATTTTTGGAGATTACGTGGAGGATTAGGGAAGATATCTTCTGTTATTCGATTCCCTTATATCTTGGGAAAGTTTTGTAACAAAAGAAGACGCGTACGAGGAGTTTGGAAAGGATCAGCAGCCGTGGAGGAAATATTATCGAAACTTGGCAGCAAAGAAAAATAGAAGATTTTCTCGGGATTTATGGAGCTGTGGAGTATATAAAGGTTAAGAAGAGTCCCAGATAAGGGGATCAAGAAGTCTGGGGTCACTTGGGACGTGAAGAGACGAAGAACAGGAAGTTCAGAAAACTTTCCTGTTGCTGCTCGAGGAGGAAGAAGAAGAGGAAGAACGAACTTGCAAACGCAGTCGTTCTTCCACAGCGTTTACAACAGAACCATAATGTCGTTCTTCTACAGCATATCGGAATTATCGTTTATAAGCAGCACTGGATTGTAACAGTAACGTTGTAACACTTTTACAGCGTTGTGAATTTCTGTTTCCTATTATTTCTTCAATAAAAACACTTATTCAGCTATGAGTGATTATTTTGTGTGTGTTTTTACCATGAAGAGCTAAACCCCAACACTGAGATGACGAAGGAAGCCTTATTTCACAAACGTTTGGTAACTATAATCGATTCTTTATGACTTTTGCACTTTTTTTTATCGTTTTATGATTTTTATTAATTAGTTGTGATTTCGTTTGATAGTGTATCCTTAGACGTAAGAGCTTTTGATGCACCATGCTTGTTATTTACAATTGATGTTTTACAAAATCTATTTTTGGCAAATAAAAGAGTCAACAAAAGAGCTAGAATAGTTATGAGTCGTTATACGAACTGATTGAATGTGATTAATGGTGGAATCCGAAGTCCTAGTATCTCTTGATCTTGTGACATCTTTTGTATATATTTTTATTTTTAAATCTTTACAAGTCCGAGCAACGAACTTTTACTTACCACATTAAAATATAACATCACAACCTCCCTACCCACCTGAAATACAAAGAATTCCTCTTCCAAGAGGATACTCCTCTCCTCAATTCACCATGTACGATGGCACCGGAAATGCACGTGAGCATGTCTCTCGATTCCTGGAGTCCCTAGCGAACATGAATACAATCACGTTCTTCGTCTAAGGGAGTTTTCGAAATCGCTTACCGGAAGAGCATACACATGGTACAACAACATCGCTCCAAACAGCAACCCCAACTGGGTGGCATGGTTACCGCATTTTACAAAAAGTACTTCTTTGTGTCTGAACAAGTTACCTTCTCGGACCTAGGAAATGTATCAACGGGACAACGAGCATCCAAATGATTTTGTCAAGAGATTCAGAGTTCAAGCACTAGACTGTCATGACCGAAACGTGACCGAGAAACAGTTGGGAATTCATGCATCAACGGTATGGCTTCCATTTACCGCGCCTTGCTAGAGAACCTACATTTCCAGACATTCTCTGAAATCCATGAAGCTGCCAAACGATCAACAACGACAGCATCAGCATTATTGGAAAGAGCTAGACCAACCAGAGCCGAAGACGTGCACGAAACTCGCGAGAATAGACGTCTCATTAACAAACAGTACAACACCGGTCCCTCCTCTATGAGCGTAGTAAACGAGAGAGGAAAAAGGAAGGCCCCAGCTGCAGACCAGCAGCCTAAACGCGAAGCACCAACATAACGAGCAACTCCGCCACGGAAGGCTGTCGCTAAAGCTCCCATGCGTCATCACGAAGTTGGAGGGAATACTATGGCTTTTCCGTTTCCCATTGAGGAGGTGATCGATCTCTTATAAGCATGGATTCAAGATGATGTTATCAGACTACCATATCCAGACGCCCACAGACTGAGGCCGAGATGGCAAACCCCAAATACTGCCACTTCCAAAGATTTGTTCATCACCCAACCAATGATTGCAATAGACTAAAACATATCTTCAAAGAAAATATAGAAGCGGGGGAACTCCAGCTGGGGAACGAGGGAGTACATCGAGATCCACTTCCGGTGAGGAATTGTGGAGTTTCTGGGGACTCCGTGCACGAGACTGTACAATCCATGATGCAGCATGTATGCGAAATAATCTACCTTTCCAAGGCGCTGTGATGTGATTGTAGATTGTGGTAAATAAGTGATTCGATTCTCGAACTTGTGAAGGATTTTTTTTAGACTTAAATTAAATTAAAACAGAAAACTCAATTAAATAAAGTTGCTTCAAAGATAGTAAGAAAATACCAAGACTCTGGATTCCACCATTGACCAATTAAGTGATAAATTCTAATCAATATTCATGCAATTCTTTCTTTTAAAGCGATCTAATATTTTGCCTCTAACATATTTTTGAAGTAATAGTTGTAATCACAAAGCATGAAACATCAAAAGTTGTAAAACCAAGCATGCTCCATCAAAATAATTCACAACGACTCAATAAAAATCAATTATTCTTTTAAGTTCTATGCAAATAATCATGTAAAATAATTACAATAAATAATTAAAATAGAATTATACCACTTTTCATGGAACAATGGTTTCCTCTTTTGCCTCGGCTAAAGGGTATAGCTCCTCATATTAATCACTTGCTCAAAATACATGTTTATAGCTCAAAAGGTTGATTAAAAGATGAGAAAGTGTTGAAACAGAGATTCGCAACAGTTATAAGCGTTACAGTTGCGCTGCATAAAATAGGATAGAAGCGAAGTGCTGTAAATAAACGATACTCTTCCGTTGTTGTTGACGTTGTTGTAGAACGGTTCTTCGCACGTCTGTTTTTCGTGTTCTTCACTTCTTCTTCCTCTTTAGCAGCAGCAGAAAAGAATATCCCAAACTCTGATTTTTACGTCTCTGCAACTTCTAATCGATCCCTATTAACTTGATATCCCCTCTAGGACTCGTACCGACCCTATTTATACACCACAGGTCCCAACAATCCGAGTTATGTTCAATTATTTTTTTGTCTCCTTCGGCCGGAAGTTACGGGAATGATTCCCTGTGTGTGGCTTATGTTGAGTCATGGTTCTTCCCAAACTCTCTAAACATGACATAATCCAACTAGGACTCGAACTAGACCAGATATGTACCAATCCCAACGTAAAATTCTCATAAAATCTTTGAAACGCGATATTATCAATTCGGCTACTCTGTTTTGCTTCTCCGAGCTATCACGGCTTATCCAACCCATTTTAATCAATCAAAACATACACATTGACCCTGTTTAGCCTTAACAGGCCCATTGCAATTGATTACAGCGATTGAATCTCGTTAAAACTTGTCCAAATTCCAAGTCCAAAATCTGCTCCTTGTATACTTCTTTTCCCGCCAATTTCATAAATTTGAATTTGAGAAGGAAAGCCCTTATCCAATTTTGGTGTGCGAATAGCAAGTGGGGTTGAAATAAAATTCTTGGGGTGGAAATAACCAAAACTTTGGTGCCTTTAGTAATTTTTCTGGGATGTTTTCCGCACTTTTTCGGGGTTCCTCCAGGGTATTTCTGAGGTGTCTCCGGCATACTTCTGGGGTGCTTCCGATACACTATCTACGAAGGTCCAAATGCCACCTTTTTAGCCAATTTCGCCGCAAAACCTTATTTTTCCAAAAACACCTACAAATAAATAAAATAACCAAATAAGTACAAAATTGAGCACTAACACTATATACAATTGAGATATATTAGACACATAAATGCGTCTATCAAATACCCCCAAACTTATTATTTTCTAGTCCCGAGCAAATCTAAAATAAAAATAAAATCCTAACTCACCTTCGCAGGCATCGTCGATTGCATTTAGCGTATGCAATAAGCCTTTAAACCCCTAGGTGGCCCTAGCGGCCGAGTTATAGTCTCAGGAGGGCATACCAGAGATATAGTCACAAAATCTTTACTCCAGACCCTAGCTATTTACGCAGAATCTTAGAAAACACTAAAGAACCTCCTTGGTTGGCATACTTATTGATTACAAGAGGAAGTACCCTGATGCGAAATTCCAATTGTTGTACACGAGTTTGCACTCAAGTATACTAAAATTCATATATAAGTGACAGAGCTCTACTAAGATAGTTTCACAATGGACATCATATTTGGAGTCAAAAAATCATATGGATATATTAAGAGATGGATATAAAAAAACATAGATGGTTTTGATGTTGACTGAGTGAACGGTGTTTCTCATATCTGTCTGAGGACACTGCCAAAACGAACCTATCCTAATGGACTGAAATACCGATCTGACTAATATCTACACACTGGCATATACAAGGGAACCAGTGGTCGATAACCTAACTCTAGGTCAACACAACTGGCATATACGAGGGTACCAGTGGTCGACTTTATTCACATTTATTTAAGAACTAACAACATGATTAGATCTTGTGGATCCAAGTGCATGCTTCTTGTCAGGAGATTACATGGTAATTCTCGTGGATCCTGCATTCCACGTTTTTCTAGGTGACGGAGACAGGGAGAACACACATATATTGCTATCCAAGTGTTAATATTATTCTGATTGGTCTATTGGTCTGGTCTTTTTTTATATATATTTTTTTTTTCATAACTTTTTTTCTCTTGTTTTTTTTTTCATGTATCTCAATCACTCTATTCACCCTAGCAGTGGTAACAACTTGAATCGTGAGCCCCACCTAGTCACCTAGAGAAACATAGTTTAAAAATGGAATAAAATAGAAACAGAAATGAAAAGGACTCAACGAGATATGGCGAAACTATCATGTTATTTCTAACACCTGAGCTCTGTGCTTTTATGAATAGACTCTTTAGATGTTTCCATCTATTCAGATTGGTCCTTCAACTCCTAAAACCAAAATGCTTCCATCCACTTAGATTGGTTAGTGCCATCCTTAATAAGCATAAATTTCTAGGCTCTGGAGTTTATTTATTGTGCAACAAAAAAGTTTCTCCCATACCCCCAAACTTAAATCTAACATTGTCCTCAATGTTCTAAAGATAAAATTAAAAGCATGAACAAGGAGAAATTGTTACCATTTGAAGTGAAAGAGTTAAGGAAAGATATTACCTGGTTGCATGAGAATGGTGCTAAGTTTAAAGTCTTCAGCCGGACATAAGTACCACAAAATGGATAATTACCCTTTCAAATCATATATCAATAGTCGAAACAACTGCGGATCAACAAAACCAAATAAAAATGCCACTAATATGAGACAAATGCTCAGGATCAGAAAAATGAGCATACAGATCACAACCTGATCTAAAGTTTCTCTTAAGACAACTGGATTTAGGTGAGGTGCCCACTTGGGCTTCATATGAATGTCTTGACAAACAGATTCATCCGAAAAACGGGTTTCTAATAAATGGATTTTCTCCTGGACAGTATCAGGGGGATCGGGTTGTGGAGTCTGAATATACTCAAGTAATACCTCAAATGCACTAGGCTCAAGTCCCAAGTTAGGGACTTCTGATAGGGATACTTGATGATCACTACCCCAAACTTAGGATTTTCACTACTCTCAGACAAACCTCTAATTATTGCTTTAATTTTCGGATCTTCCCAGTCCTTAAAATACTCAAGAGATTCTTCTAGTTCTCCACCCCCAAACTTAGGATTTTCAGGGCCTCTAGATAGACTAGTCACAATATTCCTAATTTCTAGACCATCGGTTCTTGAAAAAGGTCAATTGCTTACTCTAAGTTATAATCAGGTGGTTCATCCTTGATAGGTGCCAAATATTGCATTATTTATGTATCATTTTATTGGCACTTATCCCATTTTGCATACCATTAATTCTGTTTTTATAATGAATTCTGTATTTTACTCTCCTCAAGGATAAATATTTTATATTAATTATTTTTGCATTTTAGGTGATAAATAAAGTCTAGATGAGTTGCAGAGCAGATAGCGCAAAGACACGGGAGAAAGCCGGCGGAAACTCTAGCGGAAAAGAAGTGCAGAATGTGGTATGGAAGACTCAAGGATATAAGTGGGCTTAAAAAGGAAGAATTTGTTCTTAAAGAAGAAGTGGGCTCAAGATTGTCCAAGCCCTAACCCATTTCCATAGCCTAAAATCCAAACCCAAACCCGTTTCTCTCCTTAGCCGTCAGATTGGATCCATTCCCTCATCTAACGGTCGATTCATCAGAGTACATCTATCTTTGAAGTTCCTGCTAACACTATAACGCCTAACTCCATCTTGGACCGTCAGTTTTGATGTATCTCACATCCAACGGTCGATCCACACCCATTTCCATCGCGCAGTTGGATCATTCTATCATCTTTTCATCCAACATCATTCATTCACCAAACATCAAAACTTGATGTTCCATCTAACACCTAAGCACCTAATACCTATACCCAAAACAAACAAACAAACCCTAGCCTCAAACCATCGACCCTTCTCTTCCTTCTTCCCCCTTCCCTCTCTGCAGAACCCTCTCCATCTCCATGTCCGCCACCAACTCCGTCAACCACCACCACAACCACCACCAACTCCACTTTCCACCAACCCTAAGACCATCATCACCTCTATGTCTCTCGAACTAGCCTTTTCAATTTCACATCGCCCCAACCCCTAGCTGTTTGTGTGTGAAATTGGAGAGATTAGTTGGTAGACATCAATGGACAAATTGAAAGCATGGGAAGACGCATGAGAAGAAATATAAGAGTGGGTCAAGACATTTGAGTGATTTCAGAGATTAGGTAAGAACTAATTTCAATTTTTTATGAAACCCTAATTCTGATATTTTGGGGATTTTGGGGTTAAAAGCTTGCATGTATAAATTGGGGTCTTGGGTGTCGAATTGAGGCTATGCCTAGGCTAGCCAGTGCATCAATAGTGTAGTTTAGGGTTTTTACTTAATTTTTAATTTCAAGTTTTAATTCCCTGTTATTTTACAAATTAGTTCCATAGTTAATCCACTGTTAGTGTTTAGTTTTTATTGCACCATTGTTAGTTATGTCCATTTCATATCACTGTTAGTTTAGGTTTGTAATTCCATTTCATGTCTTGTGTAGTTTAATCAATTTCATACCCTTTTAGTTGTAATGTTCATTCACATGTCATGTTTTGAGTATCAATGGGTGACACATGTGATATTTGACACATTCAGCATGTTCTAAATCCACCATTAGGGTGAGAGGACCCTTAAGCCATGATGGTTAGCCATTAGGTGCAGACCCTTGTTGAACTTGACATAGCTTAGGCTAGTTAGACACCTAAAAGCCCAACTGATCTGTGATTAGTGGTGTTGTAAGAAGACCACCAATGCTAGGGGTCAGTGGTGGATCTAAGGGGTTAACCAGCCACATTAGTTAGTAAGCCACTGCCTAGTTAGTTTGTGATGGTTGTGCCTTAAACAAACAGCCAATGCTAGGGGTTAGCTAAGGCTTCAAGGTTAGTTAACTAAACATATTGAACTTCCCTGGCCAAGAGACTAGCTTGAAATAGACCCACTTGTCCATTAGGGACAAGGATTTAACCTAGGTGAACTAGCTAGGTGAAAGGTAAATCTTAACCCTAGTGCTCCATCTTCATTCACTCAATTCCCTGTTTAGTTAGGATTTGTATGTCATTTAGCTTAGAAATCAGTAGAAAGATTATGAAAACAACATATGCACCCACCTTGTCCCTGTGGACTTTCCCTTACTTGCACACTAGCTTCATCAGACCTTGTGCACTTGCAAGTATCTCATAACTATCAATCCTCTACTTGTTTCGTATCTGCTATGGTCCACTCTAAAGCTTCCTTATTTTCTTGAGGCACGGTCGCTGGCCTATTCTCCTGATCACTATCCAAATCGGAAGCTATAATCACATGAAAAGACTCGGGTGGGCCTAAAAATGTATAATTAGGCTCCAACTCAGGAGGCTCTTTTAAACAAGGTATTAAGATAGACTCAGAGACTAGTATGGATCAAACCTATCTTTCCATATATCAATATTTAACATAGGAATAAAATCCAACAGAGCATTTACTTGTTCAATGTGGCTATCATCGTCGAAATCCAAGCTAAAATGGGATAGACAACTCTCTAATGGATCTTCCGAAACGATGTTTGGTAATGACTCCTGAACTAAGGTTCCTATCATGTTCACCTCTTCAATGTATGTGTTATCTAGCTCAGAATTTAGCTTATTTACATTAAAAATATTCATCTCCATAGTCATATTACCAAAGGATAGATTCATGATACCGTTTTGGCATTTTATGATCGCATTAGACGTAACTAAGAATGGGCGACCTAAAATCACAGGTATTTGGTTCTCTGGGTCGGGGACATGTTGGGTATCTAGGACCACGAAATCCACTGGATAAATAAACTTGTCGACCTCAATAAAAACATCCTCTATCACACCACGAGGAATTTTAACGGACCTATCAGCTAACTGGAGTGTTATCTTGGTAGGTTTCAACTCACCAAGTCCTAGATTTAAGTACACATGGTATGGCAATAAATTCACACTGGCTCCTAAGTCAAGTAAATCTTTTTCTACCTGGTATTTTCCTATTGTGCAAGCAATGGTAGCACCTGGGTCTTTATACTTGGGAGTTGTGGTGTTCTGAATAATTGAACTTACATGACTAGCTAAAAAGGATTTTTTAGGGACACTAAGCTTTCGCTTTCGGGTACACATATCCTTAAGGAACTTGGCATAAGCCGGTAGTTTCCTAATTGCTTCTAGTAACGAAAGGTTTATGGTAACTTTCTTAAAAACCTCCATTATGTCATTAAAGTTGGATTCACTTTTTGTTGGTACTAATAGCTGGGGAAATGGGGCTCTGGGAATAAAATAGGGCCTCTCAGGAACCGAATCGGCATCATCAGAAACTTTATCAGTCTCCTTAGTTATGGATGGTCCTGAGGGGTAAACTACAATATGCTCACTATCGGGCATGGTTACCTTACTGTCTACAACTTTACCACTTCTAAGGGTTCTAATAGCATTCAAATGATGTGATGGTTTTGCACCTATTTCATGAACTCCTCCTCTAGGGTTTGGTTGTGTTTGACTAGGGAACTTACCTTTTTCTCTCAAAGACTCATTCATCAAACTAACCTGGGTTTTCAACTCAGATATAGCCTGAGAATTATCTTGGCTAATATCTTCTATGCTCTGTGAAAGTGATTGATGAATCCTATCACTGTTTCGAATAAACGATATGAGAGTTTCTTCTAGAGTTGAAATTTTCTTATCAGACTGATTCTGAGCTAGTCCTGAAGGATTCTTAGTATAGCCAAAACCTGGGGAAGTATTCGAGTTACTAACTTGACCTTGATTTTGGTCCTTAGACCATGAGAGGTTGGATGGTTTCTCCAACCAGGATTATAGGTTTCTGAATATGGATCAAACTTCTGACGGTTATCAAATCTAGTGTTATTATAAAGAGCATTGGCTTGATCTTCAATATTCTGGACTTCCCAAAAACGCTCCATTCTACCACTAGTGTGACCCAATTCTAAAGCTTCTAAGCACCTAATACCTATACCCAAAACAAACAAACAAACCCTAGCCTCAAACCATCGACCCTTCTCTTCCTTCTTCCCCCTTCCCTCTCTGCAGAACCCTCTCCATCTCCATGTCCGCCACCAACTCCGTCAACCACCACCACAACCACCACCAACTCCACATTCCACCAACCCTAAGACCATCATCACCTCTATGTCTCTCGAACTAGCCTTTTCAATTTCACATCGCCCCAAACCCTAGCTGTTTGTGTGTGAAATTGGAGAGATTAGTTGGTAGGCATCAATGGATAAATTGAAAGCATGGGAAGACGCAGGAGAAGAAATAGAAGAGTGAGTCGAGACATTTGAGTGATTTCAGAGATTAGGTAAGAACTAATTTCAATTTTTTATGAAACCCTAATTCTGATATTTTGGGGATTTTGGGGTTAAAAGCTTGCATGTATAAATTGGGGTCTTGGGTGTCGAATTCAGGCTATGCCTGGGCTAGCCAGTGCATCAACAGTGTAGTTTAGGGTTTTTACTTAATTTTTAATTTCAAGTTTTAATTCCCTGTTATTTTACAAATTAGTTTCATAGTTAATCCACTGTTAGTGTTTAGTTTTTATTGCACCATTGTCAGTTATGTCCATTTCATATCACTGTTAATTTAGGTTTGTAATTCCATTTCATGTCTTCTGTAGTTTAATCAATTTCATACCCTTTTAGTTGTAATGTTCATTCACATGTCCTGTTTTGAGTATCGATGGGTGACACATATGATATTTGACACATTCAGCATGTTCTAAATCCACCACTAGGGTGAGAGGACCCTTAAGCCATGATGGTTAGCCATTAGGTGCAGACCCTTGTTGAACTTGACATAGCTTAGGCTAGTTAGACACCTAAAAGCCCAACTGATCTGTGATTAGTGTTGCTGTAAGAAGCCCGCCAATGCTAGGGGTCAGTGGTGGCTCTAAGGGGTTAACCAGCCACATTAGTTAGTAAGCCACTGCCTAGTTAGTCTGTGATTGGTTGTGCCTTAAACAGACAGCCAATGCTAGGGGTTAGCTAAGGCTTCTAGGTTAGTTAACTAAACATATTGAACTGCCCTGGCCAAGAGACTATCTTGAAATAGACCCTCTTGTCCATTAGGGACAAGGATTTAACCTAGGTGAACTAGCTAGGTGAAAGGGAAATCTTAACCCTAGTGCTCCATCTTCATTCACTCAATTCCCTGTTTAGTTAGGATTTGTATGTCACTTAGCTTAGAAATCAGTAGAAAGATTAGGAAAACAACATATGCACCCACCTTGTCCCTGTGGACTTTCCCTTACTTGCACACTAGCTTCATCAGACCTTGTGCACTTGCAAGTATCTCATAACCATAGTTTTAGGAACCCTTTTCCCTCCTATCAAGTTTTTGGCGCCGCTGCCAGGGACTCGGTAGCGGTGCCGTTGTTATTTCTCAAGTTTTTCTTTCTTCCCCTGTCATCTTGCTTGCACTATCATCTTTGCATTCCACTTTCTTGCACTTTCATCCCCTGTCATCATGATGTCACTTACTTGCTGCTTGCATCTCCATTTGTACATAACCTTGCTGCTCACTTGCTCATATTAGCTTGATGTTCATTCTTGTTACCCATTTTTCTTGCCATTTTCTTTTTGCTGTTACTTGCTGTTACATCTTGCAACCTCAGCTTGCATCCATCTTAGCTGTGCATCTCCTATCTTGTGTTTGCACTCTTGTTTTCTTGCAGTTGCACTGACTTGCAGTTGCACTGACTTGCCTGTTGCTGCTGCACTTGCTGCTAGGGCTTTGCCTTGCTTCCCCAACTGGGTTGTAGCTATTGCTCTTGCTGCTGGGCTGTGGAGCCAAAGCTGCTGAAACTGAACAAGCCCAACTGGCGTTGTGAAGAACTGGGCTGGAGCTGCTGTTGGAGTGAAGAAGGAAAAGCCCAACTGGGCTGGAGCTGCTGTTGGAGTGAAGAAGAAAAAGCCCAACTGGGCTGGAGCTGCTGTTGGAGTGAAGAAGATTGAACCAAGCCCAACTGGGCTTATGAAACAAAACTAAAAGGGACTATAAGCCCAACTGAGTTTCCCTCCAAAAAAGGTAAGCCTAAACCCATTAGGAAAGCCCAACTGGGCCTTCTTTATTGTCTGTTGGGTTTATATTTTTGAATTCTGGACTTGTAATATTAAATCCAACAGTTGGGCTTGTATTTTCTTTGGGCTTGTAACTTTGATTATTTGTGGGCTTGTTTGTTTTAAACATTTCTGTTTGGGCTTGTAACTATAATTATTTGTGGGCTTGTTTTTAAAAACTGAATGTTGGGCTTGTAACTCAACTTAACTGTGGGCTAGTTCAATTTGTTATGGACCTAGTTTAACTCAACAGTAGGCCTTAAATAATTAAGTCTAAACCCAACAGAAACAGAATACTGGGCTTCAACTCAAACCAACAGCTGAGCCTTACTCCTTCATAACAAAACCAAAACTGCTGGGCTTGGCTCAAGTTCTCAAAAATCAAAAGCTCAAGTTTTAAAACCCACTTCCAATCCAACAGTGGGCCAACCTCAAAGTTTTTAAAACAATCTCCCCACCAATGTGGGCTTGCTCCTTATCCTAAAACCAAAACTTTGCTTCCATTAAAACCAAATTTTTCTCCCTCTTTAAAACCAAACTCTTGCTCCACCAATGTGGGCTTGCTCCCAATATTAAAACCAAAATTTCTCCCAATTTAAACCAAAATTTTTGCTCCCATCAAAACCAAAAATTCCCAAATGGGCTTTGTCTCCAAAGTCTAAAACCAAAATTTTGAAAAGTGTGGGCCTTGTTTCTCCTAGCAAATTGTGTGGTTGTTTGATAAACATAACATGTCTGGATGTTGGCCTGTTTCTGGGAGTGGAAACAAATCTATTAGAGAACTTGCTTACGGGCAAGATTCACATTGTGATCCTCCCACATACCATAATATCAATAGTTATAGGGATGGTGAAGGATATTTTCAAAATCCTGAACCTCAATACATGGGCCCTGATAACTATTCACACATGTATCAACCAACACAGCCTAAAATACATGCATGTACCTTATGTGGTGGTTTAGACCATCCTGTTGAAAACTGTTATATCATGCATGATTTTAGGCAATTTAGAGAATCCCATAACCATGCACACATGTACCAATCACCATTACATGAAAATGAACAGTTTTGTACTCCCATGAGCCTTTATATGCAATCTGTGAAAGGAAATCTCGAAATCATCAATAATGTTAGATTTGAATTACAAAACTTGCACGATCATCCATATAGCAACTCCTCTGAATTTCCCTTCTATAGTGAACCTCATGAACAACCATATGTTGAATATCCTTGTGATACTAGGAGGCCCACTATTGAAGATCCCCTTTCCATAGAACAACTTAATCTGATATTAAGAATGAATTTACAAAATGAAGAATAGGATTAGAAGGAAATTTATGTTAATATGTTTGTTCTCCCTAACGAAATGTCTATTCCCATTTATGATAGTGATGTTGAATATGAACCTAATTTAGAGGAAAATGAATTGACTAAGGACACCACAATTGTTGATAGGGACCAATATGCATGTTTCCATGATGATGATTATGATGATTATGATGATGATGATGTTATGTTAGAAGAACATATTGTGGAACCTTTTGGTTCAATGACATATGGCTTCTCGCCCTCGACCTTCATGGATGTTGTTTCTTCTAATTCTAATAGTCATTACAATGCATATGATTTTGATTTTGATATGGGGCTTGTACAATTATTCTGTGAAGATAAACATGACATAGGAAAAGTTGAATCTTCTGTAGACACTAATGTTCCTATGATTGAAAATGAATTTGATGTGTCTGATTCCATGCCTAGGTCACAATATGTTGTTTCTTCTGATGATGATTTGAGTACTTCGGACAATCATGATATCGATTTAGGTCTTGATGTTTTGTTCGATGAATGTGAGCATGAGTTACAGGTTTCTGATTTAGGAAAAGTATGTGCTGGTACTATTGATCTTATCAATGAAAATAATTTAGATGTACCGACTTTCTTACCTAAATCACAGATTGAGATTTTTCCACCCAACCTAGATTTGGTTTGTAACAAAATTTTTAAACCAACTATTCTGAGAGTCCTTAATCTAGGATTGGAACTGTGTGCCTCCCAAGTCCTTTTGGACTATTTTGCAGCTAAAAATAATATCTTTAAAGAGCCACAGTTGGAATGTATTTCTCTGCCCATCCCGAAAAAAGTCCCGAGTTAGACCTTGTGAATCCTGAACCCCTAAAATTGCTAGATTTTGTGCTTAAAAGTAAATCTGTTGAAAAATACAGGTTTAGGGGTGATTCATTTGGTTTTTCACTCTCACTCTCATTTCAGTCCAATTTTAGTGTTTTGAAACTGTCTATGTTTCAACACTTTGTCTTTTGGGTTGATCCTCAACTCTTTAGACTTTATGTATATAGTGAATTTTTTGTATATAATCCGGTAGGTAATGTTTAGGGAAATCTTTTGTTTCTTTTGTATATATTATGCTAATCCAATATGACTTCAGTTGAGTTAATGTTGGGTTTTGCATAAATAATGAAGTTCAAAACGTGCTTTCGCCAAAATCGAGTAATCTCTTTCCTTTCTCTCAAAACTCCACATGTTCTCATGATATGTTAAAGCTATAATTTTGCTTTTCTTTTGAAACATTGAGGACAACGTTTAGTTTGGGTTTAGGGGTGAAAAGTGGATATCCTGATAACATGCTATAATCGAAAAAATGAACTCTTCCTTTTTGAAAAAATCAAAATAAAAAAAAAATAGAAAAATGATAAAAACTTAAAAATGGAGCTCATTTACCTTGAATTGTTGATTCTTGTGCATGTATGTAATATTAGGATTCTTAGTCTAGAAATAAAGGCACCCCTGATTCTAGCACAATTCACATAGTGATAAGAAACTTGCACACGCACGATCTACCAATACATGTGTAGCCTCATACTTGAGGTGTTCTATCGGAAGTTAGATTGCCAATCACCTTAGAATACTGATTGAGTCTTGACTAGCTTGTTCTTTGGTTGGCTGGGATAGAAGATGGAGGATACATTAAGAAAAGCAACCATTGAATTTGACCGGGTGCATCAAAAAGGGCTACCTCTTGAAAAGTGTCATGTAATTTTTATTTTTGTACATGAGTAAAAAAATTGTATATGTCAAGTCCATGTTATGTTAATTTCAACAAAAAAAAAATCAGAAAATACAAAAAAAATAAATATCAAATTCCATGTTTTGTCATGTTAAAGAAAATAGTCCTCTCTTGTTCTAAAAATAAAAGAGAGTAGTCAATGTAAATAAGAGTCATGTAAAGAGTCATCTTTTGTTGTTTTATTTGTAATAAGCAAGGGAGGGTGCATGCTATTGATGTATAACGTGAGTAACCTGAAATATCACCAACCCTTAGGTGAACATTCACAATTCTCGTAAAGCCGGACAGCTAGCTTGGCTTTGACTTCGGTTCTTAGCCTAAAAACTATCTCTTGGTGATTAGTAGTCATAACATCCGATCTTTCTTGAAACATGTGTAGATACACTTTACACTCTTATCACATGTCTTTAGTTGTTATCAGTGCTGGGATTGTGCCTTAATAGCTAGATTGCCATATCCATTTTGCTGTGAGCTTAAACTGTCTTGCACATGTCACATTTCATGGAATCTGAGCTTATATTTTGGCCTAGAACTTTGTGGGTATGTTCTAAGCAAACCCTCACGAGACTTCAACTCGTCCACTAGGGACACTTAGTGGTTCAAAAGGCTTATTGTATTCGCTAAATGCAATCGAGAAACCAGCGACAGTGGTATAGGTAGGATTTACTTAGTTTCTGTTTTACTTGAGGACAAGTAAAATTCAGGTTTAGGGATATTTGATAGGTGCCAAATATTGCATTATTTCCGTATCATTTCATTGGCACTTATCCCATTTTGCATACCATTAATTCTGTTTTTATAATGAATTCTGTATTTTACTCTCCTCAAGGATAAATATTTTATATTAATTATTTTTGCATTTTTAGGTGATAAATAAAGTCTAGATGAGTTGCGGAGCAGATAGCGCAAAGACACGGGAGAAAGCCGGCGGAAACTCTAGCGGAAAAGAAGTGCAGAATGTGGTATGGAAGACTCAAGGATAGAAGTGGGCTTAAAAAGGAAGAATTTGTTCTTAAAGAAGAAGTGGGCTCAAGATTGTCCAAGCCCAAACCCATTTCCATAGCCTAAAATTCAAACCCAAACTTGTTTCTCTCCTTAGCCGTCAGATTGGATCCATTCCCTCATCCAACGGTCGCTTCATCAGAATACATCGATCTTTAAAGTTCCTGTCTAACACTATAGCACCTAACTCCATCTTGGACCGTCAGTTTTGATGTATGTCACATCCAACGGTTGCTCCACACCCATTTCCATCGCACCGTTGGATCATTCTATCATCTTTTCATCCAACATCTTCTATTCACCAAACATCAAAACTTGATGTTCCATCTAACACCTAAGCACCTAATACCTATACCCAAAACAAACAAACAAACCCTAGCCTCAAACCATCGACCCTTCTCTTCCTTCTTCCCCCTTCCCTCTCTGCAGAACCCTCTCCATCTCCATGTCCGCCACCAACTCCGTCAACCACCACCACAACCACCACCAACTCCACTTTCCACCAACCCTAAGACCATCATCACCTCTATGTCTCTCGAACTAGCCTTTTCAATTTCACATCGCCCCAACCCCTAGCTGTTTGTGTGTGAAATTGGAGAGATTAGTTGGTAGACATCAATGGACAAATTGAAAGCATGGGAAGACGCATGAGAAGAAATATAAGAGTGGGTCAAGACATTTGAGTGATTTCAGAGATTAGGTAAGAACTAATTTCAATTTTTTATGAAACCCTAATTCTGATATTTTGGGGATTTTGGGGTTAAAAGCTTGCATGTATAAATTGGGGTCTTGGGTGTCGAATTGAGGCTATGCCTAGGCTAGCCAGTGCATCAATAGTGTAGTTTAGGGTTTTTACTTAATTTTTAATTTCAAGTTTTAATTCCCTGTTATTTTACAAATTAGTTCCATAGTTAATCCACTGTTAGTGTTTAGTTTTTATTGCACCATTGTTAGTTATGTCCATTTCATATCACTGTTAGTTTAGGTTTGTAATTCCATTTCATGTCTTGTGTAGTTTAATCAATTTCATACCCTTTTAGTTGTAATGTTCATTCACATGTCATGTTTTGAGTATCAATGGGTGACACATGTGATATTTGACACATTCAGCATGTTCTAAATCCACCATTAGGGTGAGAGGACCCTTAAGCCATGATGGTTAGCCATTAGGTGCAGACCCTTGTTGAACTTGACATAGCTTAGGCTAGTTAGACACCTAAAAGCCCAACTGATCTGTGATTAGTGGTGTTGTAAGAAGACCACCAATGCTAGGGGTCAGTGGTGGATCTAAGGGGTTAACCAGCCACATTAGTTAGTAAGCCACTGCCTAGTTAGTTTGTGATTGGTTGTGCCTTAAACAAACAGCCAATGCTAGGGGTTAGCTAAGGCTTCAAGGTTAGTTAACTAAACATATTGAACTTCCCTGGCCAAGAGACTAGCTTGAAATAGACCCACTTATCCATTAGGGACAAGGATCTAACCTAGGTGAACTAGCTAGGTGAAAGGTAAATCTTAACCCTAGTGCTCCATCTTCATTCACTCAATTCCCTGTTTAGTTAGGATTTGTATGTCATTTAGCTTAGAAATCAGTAGAAAGATTATGAAAACAACATATGCACCCACCTTGTCCCTGTGGACTTTCCCTTACTTGCACACTAGCTTCATCAGACCTTGTGCACTTGCAAGTATCTCATAACTATCAATCCTCTACTTGTTTCGTATCTGCTATGGTCCACTCTAAAGCTTCCTTATTTTCTTGAGGCACGGTCGCTGGCCTATTCTCCTGATCACTATCCAAATCGGAAGCTATAATCACATGAAAAGACTCGGGTGGGCCTAAAAATGTATAATTAGGCTCCAACTCAGGAGGCTCTTTTAAACAAGGTATTAAGATAGACTCAGAGACTAGTATGGATCAAACCTATCTTTCCATATATCAATATTTAACATAGGAATAAAATCCAACAGAGCATTTACTTGTTCAATGTGGCTATCATCGTCGAAATCCAAGCTAAAATGGGATAGACAACTCTCTAATGGATCTTCCGAAACGATGTTTGGTAATGACTCCTGAACTAAGGTTCCTATCATGTTCACCTCTTCAATGTATGTGTTATCTAGCTCAGAATTTAGCTTATTTACATTAAAAATATTCATCTCCATAGTCATATTACCAAAGGATAGATTCATGATACCGTTTTGGCATTTTATGATCGCATTAGACGTAACTAAGAATGGGCGACCTAAAATCACAGGTATTTGGTTCTCTGGGTCGGGGACATGTTGGGTATCTAGGACCACGAAATCCACTGGATAAATAAACTTGTCGACCTCAATAAAAACATCCTCTATCACACCACGAGGAATTTTAACGGACCTATCAGCTAACTGGAGTGTTATCTTGGTAGGTTTCAACTCACCAAGTCCTAGATTTAAGTACACATGGTATGGCAATAAATTCACACTGGCTCCTAAGTCAAGTAAATCTTTTTCTACCTGGTATTTTCCTATTGTGCAAGCAATGGTAGCACCTGGGTCTTTATACTTGGGAGTTGTGGTGTTCTGAATAATTGAACTTACATGACTAGCTAAAAAGGATTTTTTAGGGACACTAAGCTTTCGCTTTCGGGTACACATATCCTTAAGGAACTTGGCATAAGCCGGTAGTTTCCTAATTGCTTCTAGTAACGAAAGGTTTATGGTAACTTTCTTAAAAACCTCCATTATGTCATTAAAGTTGGATTCACTTTTTGTTGGTACTAATAGCTGGGGAAATGGGGCTCTGGGAATAAAATAGGGCCTCTCAGGAACCGAATCGGCATCATCAGAAACTTTATCAGTCTCCTTAGTTATGGATGGTCCTGAGGGGTAAACTACAATATGCTCACTATCGGGCATGGTTACCTTACTGTCTACAACTTTACCACTTCTAAGGGTTCTAATAGCATTCAAATGATGTGATGGTTTTGCACCTATTTCATGAACTCCTCCTCTAGGGTTTGGTTGTGTTTGACTAGGGAACTTACCTTTTTCTCTCAAAGACTCATTCATCAAACTAACCTGGGTTTTCAACTCAGATATAGCCTGAGAATTATCTTGGCTAATATCTTCTATGCTCTGTGAAAGTGATTGATGAATCCTATCACTGTTTCGAATAAACGATATGAGAGTTTCTTCTAGAGTTGAAATTTTCTTATCAGACTGATTCTGAGCTAGTCCTGAAGGATTCTTAGTATAGCCAAAACCTGGGGAAGTATTCGAGTTACTAACTTGACCTTGATTTTGGTCCTTAGACCATGAGAGGTTGGATGGTTTCTCCAACCAGGATTATAGGTTTCTGAATATGGATCAAACTTCTGACGGTTATCAAATCTAGTGTTATTATAAAGAGCATTGGCTTGATCTTCAATATTCTGGACTTCCCAAAAACGCTCCATTCTACCACTAGTGTGACCCAATTCTAAAGCTTCTAACCTCTTTGCTATAGCAGCAATTTTGGCATCTGACTCATAAGATCCTTCTACCCTATGGACATTTCCTCTATTTAGAAGAATTATTTTCTTGGGTTCCCTACTATTTTCCCATTGATGGGTTTTATCGGAGATGTCATTAAAAAATTCCATCGCCGCATCGACAGTTTGGTTTTCAAACCCACCAGTGCACAAGGACTCTACCATGGTTGTTGTCTTATAATATAAACCCTCACAAAGGATCTGAACTAGCCTAACCTTTTCTAACCCATGATGAGGACACTGGGATATCAAATCATTGAACCTTTCCAAATACTTATACAAAGATTCTCCCTCTGGTTGTGAAAATATACATATTTGCGTTCTAATAGACGATGTTTTGTGCCTAGGGAAAAACTTGTTGTAAAAGGCAGATGTAAGCTGTTCATATCTGTTCATATGTTTCAATTGACTCGTAAGTCAAACTGTATAGCCAAGATTTGGCTTTATCTTTCAGAGAAAAAGGGAATAACCTAAGTTTCAAAGCATCATCATCTAAGCCTCTAATTCTTAGGGTACTACAAATTTCCTCAAAATCCCTAACATGGAAATAGGGGTTTTCATTTTCTTTACCTAAAAAGATTGGGAGCATCTGTAAAGTCCCAGGTTTCAATTCATAGGTTGCCTCCGTGTCAGCTAACTTAATACACGACGGACGAGTAGTCCTAGTCGGATTCAACAACGCTTTCAAAGTTGCCATTTCTGGCGCTATCGGAGTATTATGGATTTTCTCCTCAGTAAAATTCGTACGTTCAAAACCAGACCTTTCAAAAACAGGACTCTCTAAGTTAAGGTAATCAAGATTCTTAGAACTGCTAGGTTCTTCCCTAATGAATCGACCGAAAGCGTCTCTTTTACGTTCTAGCATACAAAAGAATATGGAAGGGAGTTCTAAGCAATCACAAAGCAAGGTTGACTCAACCAAATCAAACCTATTGATTTCTAGCAAATAAAAAGCATGATGGCTCCACTTAGATTGTTTCTAGACCAGCTTTTATCTTTCGAAAGGTAATTCGTTGCAATTTGAGCACACCTCTCTGGAATCAATCTGAGTTAATGTAAGAGAAACAGAGGCGAGTGAAGCTCAACGGAACTTTGATACCCAAGGCCTCACCGGCATTACAAGGAGGCACGCTTCAACTTATAATAACCATCATGAACTTAAAAGTATGCTTAAAGAGCGACCTATATTTTTCGAACGATTTTCCTACCAAGCTCGTTACCCTATCGGTCTTGTTCTATTCAAATTTTAGGCTTGGGTACGCGTTTGGTATCATTTTCCTAAAGCGGGCAAGAAGAGAACGGTGATGAAATCCGAACCCTTATCTTGTATGGCCAGGCCTTTCCCTTTACTAGGAAATCAAATGTTCGTATTTAGTCCTCAACAGATATGCACCTTAAGGAATACAGTAAACCCGCTAACAGGGGATTCGCGAGTTGTTCGAGTTTTACCTCCCGTACCAGACGGGCGATGAGCCGTTGAAGTCGACTCGGGCCACCAACTCCAATATCAGTGTACGAACCCGAGGGGCCGAGACGATATCGTAATCGTCGTTCTTTCCTGTTCAGTTTATAATTAAAACTACCCTTCCGTAGGGTATATAAAAAATAATGTCCAAAAAGTCCACAATGTCCAAAAAGAAAAGAAAAATTACAAAATAATAAACCCTAAACAGTTTTTTTCTAAACAAGAAAAATAAACAAAATCATAAAAAATAAAACAGCTAGAAGAAATGTCTTCTTTTCCGTTCTTTTCGCTTTTAATCTTTAGCTCAAGTCTTTAAGCAAATCACCAAATTCCTTGGATCACTTTCTTTGATGTTCCAAACCTGTAGACAAAAGAAAAATACCCAAAAACGTAAAATAGAACTAAAATAATAAAAACCTAAAAAAAATAAAATAAATCAAAAACCCTAAAAACAAGTCCGCGTCGGCGGCGCCAAAAATTGGTGTGATTGTAGATTGTGTTAAATAAGTGATTCAATTCTCGAACTTGTGAATGATATTTTTTAGACTTAAATTAAATTAAAACAGAAAACTCAATTAAATAAAGTTGCTTCAAAGATAGTAAGAAAATACCAATTAAGTGATAAATTCTAATCAATATTCATGCAATTCTTTCTTTTAAAGCGATCTAATATTTTGCCTCTAACATATTTTTGAAGTAATAGTTGTAATCACAAAGCATGAAACATCAAAAGTTGTAAAACCAAGCATGCTCCATCAAAATAATTCACAACGACTCAATAAAAATCAATTATTCTTTTAAGTTCTATGCAAATAATCATGTAAAATAATTACAATAAATAATTAAAATAGAATTATACCACTTTTCATGGAACAATGGTTTTCTCCGTTGCCTCGGCTAAAGGGTATAGCTCCTCATATTAATCACTTGCTCAAAATACATGTTTATAGCTCAAAAAGTTGATTAAAAGATGAGAAAGTGTTGAAACAGATATTCGCAACAGTTATAGCGTTACAGTTGCGCTGCATAAAATACGATAGAAGCGAACTGCTGTAAATGGATACTTTTCCGTTGCGGTTGACGCTGTTGAAGAACGACGGTCTTCGCACGTCTGTTCTTCGTGTTCTTCACTTCTTCTTCCTCTTCAGCAGCAGCAGAAAACAATATCCCAAACTCTGATTTTTACGTCTATGCAACTTCTAATCGATCCCTATTAACTTGATATCCCCTCTAGGACTCGTACCGACCCTATTTATACACCACAGGTCCCAACAATCCGAGTTATGTTCAATTATTCTTTTTGTCTCCTTCGGCCGGAAGTTACGGGAATGATTCCCTGTGTGCGGCTTCTGTTGAGTCCTGGTTCTTCCCAAAATCTCTAAACATGACATAATCCAACTAGGACTCTAACTAGACCAGATATGTACCAATCCCAACGTAAAATTCTCACAAAATCTTTGAAACGCGATATTATCAGTCCGGCTACTCTGTTTTGCTTCTCCGAGCTATCACGGCTTATCCAGCCCATTTCAATCAATAAAAACACACACATAGACCCTGTTTAGCCTTAACAGGCCCATTGCAATTGGTTACAGCGAATGAATCTCGTTAAAACTTGTCCAAATTCCGAGTCCAAAATCTGCTCGTTGTATACTTCTTTTCCCGCCAATTTCATAAATTCGAATTTGAGAAGGAAATCCCCCTATCCAATTCTGGTGTGCGAATAGCAAGTGGGGTTGAAATAAAATTCTTGGGGTGGAAATAACCAAAACTTGGGTGCCTTTATTAATTTTTCTGGGACGTTTTACACACTTTTTCGGGGTTCCTCCGGGGTATTTCTGGGGTACTTTCGGTACACTTTTGGGGAACTTCTGATACGTTATCTACGGAGGTCCAAATGCCACATTTTTAGCCAATTTCACCGCAAAACCTTATTTTTCCAAAAACACAGACAAATAAATAAAATAACCAAATAAGTACAAAATCGAGCACTAATACTATATACAATTGGGCTATATTAGACATATAAATGCGTCTATCACGCATCGTCAAGATATTTCCACGGCTATCAATCGTGTCGTGTCGGGCAAATGGCTTTTCCCCACTATGGAAGCCACGCCAAGAGCCCAAGCTCTCTCAGGAAGCGGAACTGAAAAGGACAACTGGGAACTGTTGACCACGTCCTATTTAAGAGGTATTGAATTCGGAAACACGCTAATCGACGCGGCCTCTGACTTCAACATTGTTACCTTCAAGACTCTGAAATCTGCGGGATTTTCGAAACAAGAAGCTACCCATTCCCCATCCATGATTGAGAGTCCGGAAGGGGAATCCTTGAACGCGTACGGCTATGTTAACCTCGAGATCAGGAGGGGAGACGCTATAACGCATAGCAAATTCCACATTGTCAAAGAACTAGGTTACAACATGATACTGGGACACTTGTGGGTACTCGACAACAAGGCGAAATTGGGAACATCCCCTCTACCGATGTCAACGCCCGAAAGAATCTCCAACAAGTTGTCCACCTGCTTACGTATCGACGATTTACCAATGGAACTCGGTCACCTGGAGAAAACCCGTTGGCACTAACTCATAGATTCCAAACACAAGCAAGTTTGGCCGAACGATCTTCTCTACAACCAGTCATTTCTTCTCCTATTCTGCCATGGGGAATCAACACGACTACCGGTGCGGAAGCTGTCAAGAGATGTGAGTGGGGCGATGGCATTCAAATGCTTTGCTAAGAATTTGGAAGCTGCAATCGAAACCGACGGGACCAAGATTCAAGCGGTTATACAACACCCGAACTCCTTTCAAATCGGAGATATGGTGGTCAAAGCGAACTCGTTTCAAGTAGGGAAGATGACGGTGAAGATAGCTGTTCAGACCGATTTACCCAAGGAAAAAGAAGACGAGCCATATCTGGTGGCAGACATCCTTCTAGGGGGTTATTGCAAGCTCATCAGCACAGACAAGCTGGAAGGTGTGATAGTTCACTCGCGATGGATCAAGCCTTTCTTTCCCTAAAACACTGTACTACTTTCTCTTCCAGCACTCTCACTTTAGTATTTTCTTCACCAATTTCTCTTCCGCCTGATATTTGTATCCCCCCGAGATGAATGCACCGCTTGCATTCTTTATTAGGGTTTTGTTTTTTATTTAAAGGCATACCTTTCCTTCCGAATGAGTTTGATGAATCCCAAAAAAGATAATAAAAATATATATATATATATATACCAAATTATTGAGATACCATTAAACACCAGATCACAACCTGAAACACCAACTCATTCTAACGGAAGACTTAGGTCTTTCAAAATGAGGAGTTTTATTCAAAGATAGAAACCGCAAGCGGGATGCTAATTGGAGAAACCCTAACTTCGCCATGAATACAAGGAAGGTAAAAAATAAGTCTGCAAAGCATCAGGGAAACTGAGCAACGAATAAAAATAATAAAAAAAGGAGAAGCTAGTCATTGAAAGCTAATGCGTGAATTGCCAACGCCTCGGTCAGAGCTCTTTCAAACACTTTCCCCAATAATCTTTCGGGCAGCAAAGATTCCATCCGGAAACCACATCAGCAATAGCGGCCTCAACATCCCACCCAAAATTCGTCTCAGCAGCAACATCATCCGTCTCTTTACCGACATCCGCCTCAACGACCAACCCAACACATTCCACCACAACTTCCCCAATGTTACCGACAACAGTCTTGTCGTCTACTCCGAAAGTTGTTTCAGTTTCATCAACCGCAGCATCATCCTCTTCCTCAGAAGTTTTCTCAGCGACATTTCGAGGAGAATTTCCCGATTCATCTACATCAGAATCAAGGGTTTGACACCGTCCTAGACAGGGGAGCTACATTGATTTTCCCCTAAGAGTTTCACAAGCTCGGTCTTCCGCCGTTTCAACTGAGAAGCAAACTGTCTCGCCCTAACAGTGGGTCGTGAAGAATTTTTTTTTGCACCAAAGGCTCTCAACGCACTGGGATGCTTCACCACCTTCCCGTTCTTCCTTTAAAGGTATGTCCCGAATAATTTTGCCAGCTTCACAGAACAGAGATTCAATTCTATTCAATACCTCCCCATGAGAAGAAAAATGGTTTTCGCCGATTCCAAAGTTTCTCCCCGAAGAGTTGGAGGCACGTCTGTCACTGGAAGATCCAATTATGAGCTACAAAACAAGATAAGAGGGGTAAGTTTTCACCATGTCTACATCAGCAACCTACATAAGAAAGGGGACAAAATGAGAAATCATGAGAAAACACGAGACGATACTTGTAGAGAGGATAGGCACGATTTCAGGATGATCTGTGCGAATGAAGGATTCAAAAGCATCTCTTATATCCAGCAGAGCGATGAGGTCCTGAAAAGGAAAGCCTCCTACTAGCCGCGGATTGAGGCATGACATCAGATTCTAATGGAACCATTTTATACTAGCGAATATAAGTAAATGCATGGCCACGTGAAGTAAATTATGGTTTGGTGAGAAAACGTGGAAGTACATGTTTAAGACACGCTTGTCCGCGTTGTTACTTCTCTGCCGCTAGCACCGAGACTTGAAAAATAAAACCGACAAGGTGACATAAGGAGAAGGAATAACGCCCCCTTTCTGCGGGCATAACACTTTCAGAGTTTTGAATAAGGAAAGGACCTCCTATTTCTTCAAGTAAGGAAAAGAGGAAACCATGCCCGCGAGGACAAGCCACCACCGTGCCAAGCCGTCCGCGCCATGCTTGCCTCGCCAAACCGCGTCATGCCTTGCACCACCGTGTCACACCATGCCTTGCCACGCCAAGCCATCGACCAAGCCCATTCCCACACTCGCGCCATACCAAGTCCAAGCCAAAGCAATACCTGCGGCCCCCTTTCCAAACCGCACCAACACCAACAACTCGCCAAGCCAGCGTCTCGATGTTCCCTAACCCAGCCAAGATGATGCATGGACAGACTAACTGACGATATTCATCTCACCCCTTCACGGTCTACACCATAAATAGAATCTATGAAAGGCATCCAAACACAAGGATCATGAACTCTCCTTACCTCTCGAAAAAGGTTAGTCGGACCTTCCTGGCCATCTTCTCACGACTTGTCGCTTCGATTTTTTGTCCTTGCCTGTCACCATCTTATGCTTACCTCGCAATAATGCTCTTGTTCCGAGCTAAGCAGGGGACTTAATGTTGATGGTGGTTTTTATCTTAAGGTTAAAATTATAAAACTGTACATCTGACATGACGTCACTTTGACCATTATCACATTTATTGAATCAATCATGCTTCAGGGTTCAGGGGTACCATTATAAAACTGTACGTAAGAATTACTGGGGTACCTTTTTTTATGGATCATGTTCCAAGGCAGAACCCTTAACATTGACTGACATCATCTATGCCAAATCCTAATTCTCATGTTATCACGCCAAGGCATGCCAACCATGCCATCCATGTCTCCGCGCTAAGGAATGCCAACCATGCTAGCCGCACCACCGTGCCAATGGAAAACCATGCCAGCCATGTCTCCGCGCCAAGTCTCGCCAACCATGCCAGTCGCACCACTGTGCCAAAGGCATGCCAACCATGCCAGCCGCACCATTGTGCAATTGGTATGCCATGCCAGCCACGTTTCCACGCCAAGGAATGCCAACCATACCATACACACCATTGTGCCAATGTCATGCCATGCCGGTCACCTTGTCGCGCCTAAGCCATACCATACAAGTCGCACCACTGTGTCAATAGCATGCCATGCCGGCCACCTTGTCGCGCCTAAGCCATACCATGTCGGCCTTCCCTTTACGGCTGCCAAAACGAAGGCTTGCGACAATCAACGACCATCCTTCCGTCTTAGATGAAAATCTTAGCCGTCCAAGGTCGCCAACCAACACATGGTAACCTTTGGCCCAACGACAAAACCTTAGTTTTGGCCACACCTAAACCGCGCCAAGGCATTCCCGGCCATGCCACATCTGTCAATGGCACGCCAGCCACCTTGACGCGCCTAAGACATACCATGACGGCCTTCCCTTTACGACTGCCAAAACGAAGGCTTGCGATAATCAACGGCTATCCTTCCGTCTTAGATGTAAATCTTAGCCGTCCAAGGTCACCAACCAACACATGGTAACCTTTGGCCACGCCTAAACCGCGCCAAGGCATGCCAGCCATGCCACATGTCCCAATGGCATGCCAGCCACCTTGTCGCGTCTAAGCCATACCATGCCGGCCTTCCTTTTACGGCTGCCAAAACGAAGGCTTGCGATAATCAACGGCCATACTTCCGTCTTAGATGTAAATCTTAGTCGTCCAAGGTCACCAACCAACACATGGTAACCTTTGGCCACGCCTAAACCGCGCCAAGGCATGCCAGCCATGCCACATGTGCCAATGGCACGCCAACTACCTTGTCGCGCCTAAGCCATACCATGCCGGCCTTCCCTTTACGGCTGCCAAAACGAAGGCTAGCGATAATCAACGGCCATCCTTCCATTTTAGATGCAAATCTTATCTGTCCAAGGTCGCTAACAAACACATGGTAACCTTATGCCCAACGCCAAACCCTAGTTTTGGCCATGCCTAAACTGCGCCAAGGCATGTCGTCCATGCCACATGTGCCAATGGCACGCCAGCCACCTTGTCGTGCCTAAGCCATACCATGTCGGCCTTCTCTTTACGGCTGCTAAAACAAAGGCTTGCGACAATCAATGGCCATACTTCCGTCTTAGATGCAAATCTTAGCCGTACAACGTTGCTAACCAACACATGGTAAACTTTGGCCCAATGCCAAAGCCCTAGTTTTCGCCACGCCTAAACCGCGCCAAGGTATGTCGGCCATGCCACATGTTCCAATGGCATGCCATCCACCTCGCAGCGCCATACCATGCCGGCCTTCACTTTACGACTGCCAAAATGAAGGCTTGTGACAATCGATGGCCACCTTTTCATCTAAGATGCATATCTTAGCTGTCCAAGGTTACCATCTAACGCATCGCAACTTTTGTCCCGATTCCAAGCCATAGGCCCAAACAATGCCAAAATCCTAGATTTTGGCCGCGCCTAAACTATGCCATATTAAAGCCATGCCGACCATGCTTTCATGCCACTGGCTAACAAATGAAGGGTTCAATAATCAACGACTATCCTTCCTCTCAAGATGCAAAATCTCGACCGTCGAAGGTCACCACCGAGCCGGCAAGTCTCCCAAGATCAACTTTCCAAACAACAACAACACACTATATGTTTTCCACGAAAACGCTCGAGACATCAACACATGTCACAAACTGGGGGATGCTCATTGGGTATTGGTTTGGCGGTTTACATTGTGCGGCGTACACTACGCCCGTTACAAGACAGTGTCATAAGGATGAGGCGGTTAGTAAATACAAGGACTAATGGTGAAACGCTTTCTTTTATGGAACATCAATTCCATGCGTTACAGGTTACCACCTCTTCCCATTTACTCATCCGTTTTCCATTTCTTACGAGACCAGAGTACGTTTCACTTCAACTTGTATAAATAGGTCTTACCTATTCCCACCGAACAAAAAGTTCTGGTCATGAGCATACAACACTCAGAAAATATTTTGCTAGCTTCCCACTTTCTGATACCAGTCGTAAAACAAATACTCTTCCAGAATCAACTATTCTAGTCTCAACACTCTCTTCGCTTCCCTCCTCAAAACCAACCCTTCTCCTTCACTTTGTGACTGAAGCATGTCCGGAACGGCCATTTCTTGGTTTAGGCCGGATTTGTATAGATTGGTCTCTCGAATCTAAAGTACTCCTTGCAGTACATTGTTTAGGGTTTAAACTCGTTTCTCACCGACACACCCGAAATTACCAAAATCAGCAGAAACCGTTTTCTCCCTCAAACAGTTGGAAGAGAAAATTTATCGAATAACAATACAAATGCATTCATATAAGAAGATTGTAGAGGGTTTAGAGGAGATCTGGGAAGGGTTTAGGATGGAATTAGAGATTGGATAAGAGATGAGGAGAAGGAGAGGCTCAGAGAAAAACAAGATAAGATTAAGATTTCATAATATGTCTGCACAAGCAAGAGAGTGACAACTAATATAGTGTTCTACTACTCACGTATAACATGTGAGTAAAGTAGCTAAAGGCACCTAGCTAAGATAAGGGATAACATACATAAGGTGGTCCATAAACATAATTCCAGCCTAGTGTATGACAAATGTCGTCTCCTTTAAAGATTCTTGTCCCCAATAATCAGTTTGGGGTAGTGCTTCTTTCATGAAGTTGGAATCCTCCCACGTAGCTTCAGCTGGAGTAGAGTAATCCCAATGAACCAAAACCTGAGGAACAACTTTCTTGTTCTTTTGTGTCAGGCGAGGTCCCAGCATTTGTAATGGAGCGACCTTCAACCCACCAGTAGAATCTAATGAAAGAATTGTAGTTTGGGGAAGTAACCATGTATCCAACTTCAATTTGAGCTGTGAAGCATGAAAGACCAGATGAATTTTGGATGTGACAGGTAAGCCGAGATGATAAGAAACCTTTCCCACTTTGTCCAGTACCTTGTAATGACCAAAGAACTATGCAACTAAATTTAAATTTCTTCTCAGCTGCACAAAAGTTTGGCGATAGGATGTAGTCTAAGATAAACTCAATCCCCTTCATTAAATTCTCTCTTAGTTATGTTCTTGTCGGTATGTTGTTTCATCCTATGTTGTGCCTCTTCCAATGTAGATTCGAGTAAGACTCCCATAGTTTGTCTTTGCTGCAGATAGTCATCAACTGAAGCGTTTGTAGATGGTGGATAAAAAAGACCATACTGGGTGGTGAATATATATAAAGTGTTTGGAAGGGAGTAATTTTAAGGCTGGTGTGATAGGTAGTGTTGGACGACCGCTCATACATTGGTATCCAACTGACCAATTTAGTTGGCTTATAGTTTATCATACTTCTCAGATAAGCAAGCTTCTAGACAAGCATTCCCTCTTTCTATCTTGCCATCTGATTGATGATGATATGTTGTACTCATATGTAAGGTAGTTCCAAGCTTGGTGAAGAGTTATTTCCAAAACTCAAGAATATACTATCTCTATCAGATACAATGGAATTAGGAAATCCACGAAGCTTATAAATTATGGATAAGAATACTCTGGAAATTAAAGAATTTTTGTGAAGGGATGGCTGGCAACAATGATGTGGTTGTATTTAGTGAACCTATCCACAACTACTAAAATAACTTCTCTATCCTCAGACTTAGGCAAGCCAATAATAAAGTCCATACTGATGTGTTTCCAAGACTGGTCTGGTACAAGAAAATATTAAAGTAATCCCTCAGGTGGAGTGTTAGAACTTTTATGTTTCTGGAAGGTATCACATTCTTGAATATATTGCGGTAAGTCTTTTTTTGAGCCAACCCCAAAGAAAAAACTCTTTGATATCTTGCATGTTTTCCAAAATGGACACCCAGTGTAGAAGAATAAACTGCAGCTAAAAATTGTTGCCTCAATGTGCCTTTGCTACTAATGTAGATTTTATTTTTGAATATGAAAATGTCGTGAGAATAAGAATAATGAAGTACCCCAGCTGGAGAAATCATAATTTGAGAAATTAGATCCTTGGCCAAGCTATCATCCTCATAACTCTTGATTACTTCAGCAAACCAAGCAGGATGAATTTGTGCTAGGCTGTGACATTCATGAATAGTAGTTGGTTGATATGATATTCTAGATAAGAAATCAGCAACCATGTTGTTTGTTCTCTTCTTATAACACAGTTAATAGTCATACCCAAACAGTTTAGCTAACCATTTCTGTTGAAGCATACTTTGCATCCTCTGTTCAAAAAAAATTATGCTTTGATGATCTGTATATATAGTAAAGTGAGTACCCGATAAATATGTCTTTTATTTGGTTATTTCCATGATAATGGCCACCAAATATTTTTCATAATTTGAATGAGCTAAAAACCTTGCACCAATTTCTTTAACGAAGAAGGGAAATAGGCCTCTTCTCTTGCATGAGGACGACAACTATACCTGAATCACAAGCATCTATCTCAATCTTAAATGACTTTGAAAAATCATGTAAGACCAAAACTAGAGTTATATTGACAGCTGATTTAAGAGCTTCAAATGAAGCTTGAGCAATGAAATTCCAAGTGAAGTTGTTTTTCTCGAGAAACTCAATCAATGGATTTCAAATGAGGCCATAATTCCTAACAAAATTTATGTATTACCCTATGAGACCTAAGAACCCTCTTAAGTCTTTGATGCATGTAGGAACTGGCCATTTAGCCATGCAAGCTATCTTTACTCGGTCAGCAACAACTCGTTCTCCAGATATTATGTGTCCCAATAAGTATTCAATATGAGGTTGTCCAAAAGAGCATTTATTAATATTAGCATACAATGAGTGTTTTTGTAATGTGGCTAGAGTGAGTTGTAAGTGTATGCTGTAGGTGAGTGTCCATTTCAGGACTATATATGAGGATATCATCAAAGAATGCCAAAATGAATTTCCTTAAATATGGATTGAAAACATCATTCACAAGAGCTTGGAAAGTGGTTGGGAAATTGGTAAGTCCAAATGGTATGACTAGGAACTCAAAATTCCCTTGATGTGTCTTGAAAGCAGTATTTTGTATATATACAGAGAAGGTCCTTTTGAAAATAGCATTCCCTAAGATCAATCTTTGAAAATAAAGTTGCACCTTTGAGATCATCCAACAATTCCTCAATAATTGGAATTGGATATTTGTTCTTTATAGTCAGATCATTAATCTTTCTGTAATAAACACATAACCTTCGACTTCCATCCTTCTTCTTTACTATAAATATTGGTGAAGAGAATGGACTATCACTAGGCTAAATGACCCTGCTAACATTTCATGCACCAGTTTTTTCACAATTTTCTTTCGAACATAAGGAATCCTAAAAGGCCTTTGGTCGAGTGGGGTAGCTAAGGGTTGAGGGGAA
The DNA here is from genome assembly GCF_003573695.1 of Papaver somniferum. Lineage (NCBI taxonomy): Eukaryota > Viridiplantae > Streptophyta > Magnoliopsida > Ranunculales > Papaveraceae > Papaver > Papaver somniferum. The sequence goes on along the minus strand of NC_039364.1, from coordinate 260,107,106 downwards.
TATAATGGTTAGGTGACCTTGAAGGTGGTAAGTAAGTTGGTTCCTGGAAAATATTGGACAAAGATTCAAGTAGTTTGGAAATTGGTCGAGGGGTATGTTGTTGGTTAGGTGGTGGGTTAGCCGAGATGCAAAAAAAGGTGACCAACCAATCCATGGTCAGTTTTCTTGAAATATTTTTGTAACTCTTCTCTAGTAATCATAAATACCTTACCACAATTAGGGTACCCTCGTAACTTAATTTTAACACCAGGTCTAATAAAGGAGACCAACAACTTAATGAAATTAAAAACCACATAACTGACTTCTTTCATCTATTCGACTCCTAGAACCATGTCACCTCCACCTAGTGACAATAATCTTATATCAAAAGAAAAAGTATGTCCCTGCATGGTCCATTTGAAACATGCTAGGACATATTGCTTCACTTACCAATTTATTACCATCATCTACAACCACCAATAGAGCAACTGCGGGTTCTATATGTACTCCAAATCTCTTAGAGGCTAAAGGGTTCAAGAAGCCGCGTGAGTGCTGCCACTATCAATCCGAATGGACAATCAAGCTTTCTTAACTTCTCCTTGAATTTTAATAGTGGAGTGGGAAACATTACCAGACAGAGCGTGGACTGGAATATTCACTTCCTCCTCAATGTGTTGTCTAATGGGTGAGTCAACTGGAGAAGTTTCTTCTAAATAAGATTGGTCATCTTCCTCGCGGACAAGCATATACAACTGTTATTTGACACACCTATGACCCTTATAAAAAACCTCATCATAATTATAGGATTAACCCTTCTCTTTTCTAGGTCTCATATCATCATAAGTCAGTCTTTTAATGGGTGAAATTTGTGGAGCATAGCTGGAGCCGCTATGATTAGTGCCTTTACTGAAGAGTCTTAGGATGGTAGTTGGAGTAGTGAAATTTTTACTAGCATTATAGGAAGAGACATGCACTGGTGGAGGCTTAAGTTGATATCTCTTTTTAGCAGCAGTATCTTGTAAAGCTTCTTACATCCTAGCTAGAAAAATTGCACGAGAAAGAGTTTTGGGAACAAACATTAGCACATAGAGTCGCAACTCTTCTTTGAGTCTACTAATAAAGCTAGAAGTAAAGTACTCTTTTGTGAGATGATGATTTTTAGCTAACATTAGTGATTTTAATTTCTCAAAAACATCCTGATATTTATTAACAATACCTACTTGACCCAATTTATTAAATTCTCCGAAAATATCATCATGGCCTAACTCCTGAAACCTGATACAAATATCTCGTACAAATTTATCCCATACTACCACTAAGTTACTCTCATGATAATCATGAAACCATACATCATCTTTTCTTCAAATACATCGAAGCCATATTAACTTTAACATCAGGAGAGTTATGAAGTAGAACAAAAAATTACACTTATGGATCCAAGATATAGGATTAGTATTATCAAACTTGGGAAAACCTACCTTTGGTTTATGTTGTTGAAAATTAGGTTCACGAGATCCAATGAAAAACCGAGGTGTGTTGATTGAAATTTCACCTGAATGTGCTGCATGAGATGATTTACCAGTAGGGTTAACTGGTGTGTGACCTAAGATACCGGAAGATAGATCTGTCTAAAATAAATTGTTGTTGCTAATCGGCATTCTAGTTTCCAGAAACTTCATAAATTCAAGCTGGGATTGCTTTTGTTCCTTTCTGTGTTGCTCAAGAAATTCCTCAATTGTATTCTTCTGATTTTCCTTCGTCTCTTGTTGAGTTTTAGATAAATCCTCCACGGTCTTAACCATTTCGTCAAAAAAATTTAGATAAATCATTCATAGTAACCATTTTGCAGTCGGTGAATCGATTGCTCTGATACCACTTGTAGTGGATTCACTACAAATGCATTCAGAGAAGAAGATTGTAGGGGGTTTAAAGGAAATCTGAGAAGGGTTCATGAGGGAATTATAGGTTGAAGAAGAGAGGAGGAGAAGGAGCGGCTCATAGAAAAAAAAAAGATAAAATTAAGATTTCATATTATGTTCCTACAAAAAAGAGAGAGACAACTAATACAGTGTTTCTACTACTCAAGTACAGCATGTGAGTAAATTAGATAAAGGAACCAAGACTAAGATAAGGGATAACAGACATAAGGTGGCCCATAACATAATACTAGTCATTAAACTATACGTTTGATCTCATTGCTGATACGATTTCAATTTTACCATGATAATTTGCACCCACAAAATATTCAAGTTGCATAAAACCCAAGCCTTTCTTACTAATTTTCAAAATTAATGGGGACATAAGATTATTTTATATGATTTTTTTTAATTAATTTATTTTTTCAAAATCTTAGCGGGGCCGTGACCCTAGATGCCCATTGTGGGATCGCTACTGACTACACCCTGAACAAAAATGGTTGCAACCCTTAAAGTTCTATACTATGGGATGCCTACAGATGCCATTCATGAGCATATTCGCAGGGGTAAATAAAAAACATTTGCAAATCTCTCAATGTTTTGTGAAAAGAATGATTAATTATTTTGGTTTAAGGATTTTATGAAAACTTAATGACGAAAATTTATGAGAAAAAATCTAGCGAAAAACAATGAAACGGACGTTCCAGATGTGCTAGGTATATCTTTATTACATGCACTGGATGTGGCAGGGATACCCGCTGCTTGGGTCGGTCAGTGTAAGGTTCATTACCCAAAACCAATTATTATTTTTGGATGCTGTTATTACTTATGGTTGTTGGATCCAGACTTTTTTTGTTTTCAATTTTAGTTCATGCCTATATTCAGCTTGGAGATATGAAGTATATTAATGAACCAGCCTGGAGATATGAAGTATCTTAATGAACCATCATTTGGGGAATATACAAAAAATTTGGGGCATACATACATAATAGGACAAAACCCAGATCATTATATAGTGTTTGTGTAGTGCCCCTTATCCAGTCATTTTTCACTATGGAAAAAACACCCTTATTTGATTAGTGGTTAATATTATCGACTAGTGTTTAGTGGTTAATATTATTGACTAGTGTTAGTTTAATTACATATCCTTGATTATGATTAATTAATTAATTCTCATCTTTTTTAATGTTTTTTTTATTTATTTAATTTAATTTTTTCTATTTTTTTTTCCTTCTTTCTTCTCTCATAGCAAGTGATGTACAATATAAAGTATTTCCCACAACCCCAAGTCTTATTTTTTTTGTTTGATTGATAGATTATGATTGAATCGAAGAAAAAATACAAAAATTTACGATAGCTACAGAGTGAAGTTCGGCTGATAATTTCTTCAATTGTCAGCCGAACTTTTCATTGTTCTCCATTCTGAAGGTTCCGATGAAAAATTTGGCTGATAACTAAACATGAAAACGTTATCCGAACTTCACTTTCTGGAAAACAATGCTAAGTTCGATTGTTCCATTTTTTAATCGAATTTTCCGAACCTAAGTTTGCCAGTTACAAAGTTAAGTTCGACTGATAACTTATCAGCCTAACCTGGGTATGTATTCAATAAGCCTAGTTTCGGCCGACAAGTTATCAGCCGAACCTCCCAGTATTCTTCGTATATGAGGAACAACCAAGGTTCGGCTAACTCGTTATTAGGCGAACCTATGTATGTTTTACAAACACTTAGGTAGCTGACAACTTGTCAGCCAAACATAGGTTTTGTAAATATAAAAATAATCAAAATTTAAAAAAACATAATAAAATATAAACATTATTATATAAGATTACTATTACAATAGACTAGTTGAAAGCCTAACAAGCTAGGCTCCAACATCGTACTACTGCATTAGTTTAACAGGTTGTCGTGCTAGCCTACCAGCGAGCCTAATGAGAAACCTAATCAAGGGATCTGAAGTGGATAGAGGGGCTAATTCTGCAATGTTACGCTATTGGGGACTCGAACCTGGGAACTCCTGAAGCACATCAACTTTTGAGGAACGGGAACTTAAGAGTATCTTAGTAACTTATCTCTCTCTAAGGCACCCCTTATAAGGATTCATAAGATAGGGTTATTAAGATGTATGCCCCCAAAAAAAATTGTATGCCCAAATGATGCATTTTAATACACAACAAATGGCCTTGCCGAAGGATGTTAAATGGGCGGGCATCCGGAAAAGAAGATTGCTATCGTTAGTGGGCCTTCTCGTTGTTTTGATTTAGTGGAAAGGCTTTGGATCATGCTCACATGCATAATTTTGTAGAATGTGGTTACCGGGGACTCTCGACGTGATACATCTTGGAGTAGTTATCCGGATGAAAATTTGAGGAATGATGATCAACCAGAGTGTGGATGTCAATATAAGACTAGTACGACCGCTAACACGGTAGGAGGAACGATCGAAGAAGAATCTGAAGATGGGGTTTGTCTGTGACTAATTTCTTCCCGTTTAAGAAAAGGTGATATTTTCATCCCGTTTCGGAAAAAGTGGTACTTGCGCCCCATTTCGAAAAAAGTGATACTTTCGCCCAAGCGAAAGTATCATGTATTCCGAAACGGAGCGAAAGTGTCACTTTTCCCGAAACAGAGCGAAAGTATCACTTTTTCCGAAACCGAGTGAAAGTATCACTTTTCCCGAAACGGGATGTGAAAGTATCACTTTTTCCGAAACAGAAATTAGTCGATCCATAAATCAAAATATGGTTGCATGATATGTTATGCATCCTTTGTGGTGGTTTGTATAATGGCTATGCTTTCAATTCTCGAGAATTGTGCCTAAAATGAAAGTATCATTTTTCTTGAAACTGAGGGAGTACATCGTTTTATTAGTTGCAACGGAAAATTGGTTGATGCATAGACCAAAATTTTGCTACATAAAGTATTATGTATCCTTTGTAATGGTTTGCATAATAGTTATACATTTAATTTTCTAAAATTGTGCCTAAAATGATAAATACCTCCGAAGTTTTCGTAAAAACTCTAAATTTGATATTGTTGTTTGTAATTGTTGCCTAGAGTTTTTTTATAATTTTTCCAACGAGATAAAATTTGTAAAATTCCAAGGGACAGATTTTTAGATATGTTATATTAAAGTTTTCTTTCCAATTATACCCCTGAAAAAATAGGAAACACAAGGAATTATAGTAATTAGACTAAAAGAGAGGGACATTTTTAGTTTTTCGGCCCTAACTATTTCCAATCTTTTTATATCAATTGATCACTTATATTTTACAAAAAAGTAGTCATATAAAGGTCCTTCCTCGCTTCGCTCGGTCGGCCCAATTATAGGGATGTAAATTACAGTATTCAAGTCCGAAATTTGCACAGACAATTTGTAATTACCTGACTGCGCATCCTTGGGTGGCTTAGTTTAATCAGGTGACAAATCCCAATTTTAGGGCAACATTTAAAACTAGTCAAAGAAGTTATCATTGTAAGAATATTCCTACATTAGAAATATCTTGTTGGGCCATGTGATATATTTGGTTAATTTAGAATGTGGCTAAACATGTTGGTTACAAATATTGGGGACCTTTCATATTCTCTTTTTCTTGATGGACGGTCGAGATTAAATAAAAATTCTAAATCCTATGAACCTCCTATAAAAGGAACTCTATTACCATTCTATTACCATCAAAATTGAGTTCATGTATTTTTATTATTCCATTGCACAAAAAGGTCAAGAAGGAGAAACTAAGAGTTTCTCAAGGTATTCTGTTTTACGGGTGTTCTCACTGTATTCTGTTTTACGGGTGTTATTGCTAGACATCTTAGATTCAACCAAATGGCATCGAGTATCCTTCCTAACAAAACTATGCTTATGATGTGATTATCATGTTTGTTCAAAGATCATTTATGTATAAAAAGATAAAAATTTCTTATATTTGGCATCTAGAGCCTGGTTTAGAACTCCATGATTTTCCTTGATGTTTGTATGTAATTGTTGTGTTTGTTTGAATCCATCATCGTGTTTATTTGATTAACAATAATCACATTTATGGATCATGATTTCTTACTAACAACCATAAAAATTGTAACGTGTATATGTTTTTTTTCTTCCATATGTGATATGTGTATGGATTCCATATTTTAATTGACGTGCACAGCATGAATATTGTATGTATGATTGTTAATTGACTTTTCTTTTACTATTCTGGAAATCCACTTTTACAGCAAAGTTGTAGATAAAATAGCATCTATCGTGTTTGATTTGTTTGGAAATGACATGACCTGTTATGATTGATTGTTAACATGATGATCTGATTAATTCATAGTCAATAATATATTTATGATCAAAAGTATGTATGATACATTTGCCACTAGGGTTGGACGGTTACAGTTTCATTTTTTCGATCTAAAATTTATTTATTTTTGGTAACGTATGGGCTCACATAACTGTCAAAACGGATCTTGGGCTTGGCCTATTATTTTTTCGAAACGTTCTCAAAGCTCAAACTTACGTCTGTTTGATATTATGTGAGAACATTAATTTCTTAAAATCACTGATTGTTGATTTGAGTGACTGTTCGACTTGACTGTTGACTGTTGACTTTTAGTGACCGTTTGACTTCCCTGTTTCCAGTTGACTTCAATTGTTTTGGCTGATGATTTATTTGAATGGTCGGTTTTTTGGTCTCAAATGTAGCCTACCTTGAAAATATATAGGTTATTAAAAATGTTTAAATTACATGCTCTTTAGTTATCACCACAGTGATATTAAAGTATTATGCTTTATGCTTTATATATATATTATTATGTTATTATAAGTCTACATCGTTTTGTGCAATTACATGAGAATAATTATCACCCATATGAGATGTTTGTTCAAGTGTTTGTATATATAAACATTAAGAAATAAATATTTAGTCATACATATTAGAATGAAAAGTTACCCACAGTTTCTCTAATTCACATGTTTGAACTAATATTATGATTATATATGTAACTATGAAAGGCATAATGTCTACATATGTTTGTCTTTGCTTTGCTTGTATATGTGTGAATGTTTTTATGACGTTATGGCATGATTGTTATTTTATTAAGATTCTACCCACAAGAGTTTCTTAATTTGTGTGTATGTGAGTTTGACTTTGTGTATCTTTGTCATGTTTTACAGCTTCTAGTTCTAAGTCTTTGCATTCGTATACTTCTTCTATCCCATTCTTCAAAGGCACCAACTTCTCAGAATGGAAATAGAATGTCGAGTTCACTTTGGGTGTGCAGGATATTTTCCTTGCTCTCCTAATTGAAAAGACAATTATGACTAATAAGAGTTCCCCTGAAGATAAGAATCTCTTGAAAAAGTGGGAAAGAAGTGATAGACTGAGCATACAGTTGATGCGAATGCACATTGATGCAAACATTAAAGGATCGCTTCCCGAACCTAAAAATGCTAAGGACTTTATGGAAATCGTAAAGAAACGCTTTAAGACAGCGGATAAGTCTCTAGCTGGGAAGTTGATTGCAGATCTGACCACCATGAAGTATATTGGTGTACGATCAATGCACCAACACGTAATTGAAATGTGAAGCATTGCTGCTAAGCTCACTGAGATGAAATTAACTGTGGATGAGAATTTTCTTGTCCAATTCATTCTCAACTCGCTTCCGCCTCATTATGCCCCTTTTCAAGTGCATTACAACACTATCAAGGAAAAATGGACGGCAAATGAACTGGGAAACATGCTGGTTCAAGAGGAAGCTAGGCTAAACTAGCAAGGGCTTATTCAAGCACATTTCGTGAATCGAGGAGTGAACAATAAGCGCAAGCCTGCAAAGGGAAATAAGGGAGCACCAAAGAATAATTCTGGTCAACCTGAAAATAAGAAGGCAAAGCAAGATGAAAATAAGCGTCGTTTCTGTAAGAAACATGGTCATTTTCGCAAAGATTGCACTAAGCGCCAAAAATGGTTCGAAAATAAAGGTAATCCGTTGGGATTCTTAAGTTATTTTGAAACAAATTTGACTATTAAAGAATCTTCTTTATCATGGTGGTTTGATTCTAGTGCTAACATTCATGTTTCTAATTCGATGCAGGGATACCTTTCAACCCAAATCACAAACCATAATGAAAACTTCCTTTTTATGGGCAATGGCAATAAAACCCCAATTAATGCTATAGGCGCCTATCGTTTGATTCTAGATCATGGATACTTTCTTGATTTGGAAAACACTCTTTATGTTCCAACCATTTCCCGCAATTTACTTCCAGTTTTTCAACTAGATAGACAAGGTTTTCAATTTCAAATTGTCAATGGATGTTTTAGTTTGTTTAAAGATTTTAAAGTTATTGGTTCTGGTTATCTTTCTGATGGTCTTTACAAGTTAAATTTATCTTCATCATCAATACCTGGAACCTATTTAACCATGCATCATAATGATAAAACTGAACATGTTGAGGGTAATTCCTCATTCTTGTGGCATAAGAAGCTGGGACATATATATCGTGAAAAGCTTCGAAGATTGGTAAAAGATGGAATTTTACAGAATCTTGATTTTACTGATTATAAAAGTTGTGTGTATTGTATTAAAGGCAAGATGACAAAACACACAAAGAAAGGTGCCACAAGAAGTTACGAACTCCTTGAAATAATACATACAGACATTCGTGGACCCTTCGACGTTCCAACTTTTGGAGGAGAAAAATATTTTATCACCTTTATTGATGATTTTTCACGTTATTTTTATCTTTACTTATTGCATGATAGATCTCAAGCTGTGAATGTTGTGGAGCAATTCATTACCGAAGTTGAGAGGCAATTAGAAAAGAAAGTGAAAATCATTAGGTCTGATACGGGTGGAGAGTATTATGGAAGGTATGACGAAACAGGACAACATCCTGGACCTTTCTCTTTACTTCTTCAAAAGCTTGAAATTGTTGCTCAATAGACAACGCCGCTTTCACCTTGGAAGAATGGTGTAGCAGAAAGGCGAATCGTACTATAATGGAAATTGTTAGGAGAAAGATTAGTCATGCGAGTTTACCCTTAAGTTTGTGGATGTATGATATTCGTTATGCTGTGTATATTTTAAATAGATTTCCAAGCAAAGCAGTTCCAAAGACTCCTTTTGAACCGTGGAAGGGCAGGAAACCCAGTTTAAAACACCTGCAAGTTTGGGTTTGTTCAGCAGAAGCGAAAGTTTATAATCCCAAAGAAAAGAAATTTGATATGAAAACTGTTAGCGATTACTTTATTGGTTTACCTGAAAAATCCAAGGGGTATATTATTTATTATCCTAACCATAGTATGGGAATTGTTGAAACTGGAAATGCAAACTTCATTAAGGATGGCGAAGTTAATATGAGTACACCAGTGCAAGAAAAATCTGTTCAAGCAATCAGAGTAATAATCCCTTTACCTCAGATTTCTACAGATATTGTGACTCCTCCGGTTGTAGAACTGATTCATGAGGGAGAAACACAAATAACGGCACCGAAGCTTCACGATGAGACTATTGCCACTGAAGAAATTGTAGAATAACCACAAGAAGTAACTTTAAGAAGATCTACTAGAGAACGAAAAATTGTTATTTCTGATGATTATGTGGTTTATCTACAAGAATCGGATTTTTATTTAGGGATTATGAAAAATCCAGTTTCTTATTCATAATCATCAAGTGTAGTAATTGTGGTAAATGGATTAATGCTATGAAAGTAGAGAAAAAATCGATGGATGATAATGGAGTCTGGGAATACGTTGAATTGCCTGAAGGACACAAAGCAATCGGGTGTAAATGGGTCTTTAAGACCAAACGCGATGTTAATGGAAATATTGAACGTTATAAATCTAGAATTGTATCCAAAGGTTTCACTCAGAAAGATGGCATTGATTACAAAGAGACTTTTGCTCCCGTGTCAAAGAAAGACTCTCTCAGAATTATACTAGCATTAGTAGCTCAATATAACCTTGAGTTATATCAAATGGATGTGAAAACAGCCTTTCTTAATGGTGAGCTTGAAGAAGAAATTTACATGTGTCAACCTGAAGGTTTTGCCTTAGAAGGACATGAACACATGGTCTGCAAACTTAAGAAATCAATTTATGGACTTAAGGAAGCCTCCAGGCAGTGGTATCTAAAATTCAACGAAACCATTCAAAAATTTGGTTTTGAAGAAAATGATGTAGATCCATGCATATAACTCAAGATCAGTGGGAGGAATTTCATATTTTTGGTGTTGTATGTAGATGACATACTACTTGCGAGTAGTGATCTTGGTCTTATGCATGAAACTAAGGAATATCTCTCGAAGAATTTTGAAATAAAAGATATGGGTGAGGATTCTTATGTGATTGGGATATAAATATCCCGTGATAGATCACTTGGAACATTATCAATCTCACAGAAAGCATATATCGGAAGAATTCTAGAGAGGTTTGAGATGAGTTCCTGTAAGCCAAGTATAGTTCTGGTTTCTAAAGGAGACAAGTTTGGACTTAATCTTTGTCCTAAGAATGAACTGGAACATAAACAAATGGATAAAATCCCTTATGCTTCTGTGGTGGGAAGTTTAATGTATGCCCAACGTCCAGATATCAGCTATATAGTTGGTATGCTGGGAAGATACCTTGTGAATCCTGGAATGGAACACTGGAAAGCTGCAAAGAAAGTTTTGAGATACCTGCAAGGCACGAAGGATCATCGTCTCACATTTACGAAAGCAGATCAATTTGAGTTGGTTGGCTATTCAGATTCCGATTTCATGGGATGTAATGATACTCGAAAGAGCACTTTTGGATATCTTTTTCTTTTAGCTGGAGGAGCAATATCATGGAAAAGTGCAAAAGAGTCTTTTCTCGCTAGATCAATAATGGAAGCTGAATTTGTAGCATGTTATGAGGCTACAAATCACTATTCATGGCTGCGGAATTTCATCTCAATGTTTGGAGACCTAAATTTTGCCTCCGCACCAATAAAACTTTACTGTGATAATGTCATAGCAGTATTCTTTTCAAAGCACGCTAGATATACTAAAGGTTCAAGATACATGGATATAAAGTACCTATGCGTGAGGCAAGTTGTTCAGATGAAAAAGTTGTTCATTGAACACATAGGCACAAAACTTATGATTGCAGATGCATTTACGAAGGCGTTACCTCCCAAGACCTTTTTGGAACATGTTGGAAACATGGGTCTTGAGGGACTAACAAACAATTAGTTTCACTTAGACTTTTACTTATGTTTGAACACTTATTGAGATTTTATTATTGTTATTGTTCTGAACTTATTTATGTATCCACTTTAGTATATTTTTATGTTATTGGATGAATGTTACAGAAATTGTTTTCTTTTGAAGACATTACCGGACCATTATGATATCCCTACTTAAGGCCTGATTAAGTAATTTGCTTGTGTTGTGGTACATGGAAGGGAACATGTTGATAACAAGACTGTGCCACCGCCATGACTCGCATAAGTAATTTTGCTTGGTTGAGGTATTACGTTTAACCATTATATTTGTTTAGCAATTACGCGCGCTTATGTTTTTCTACGATTAACCGTTAAAATAGATTACTACATGGACCAGTGGGAGAATGTAAGAATATTTTTACATTAAAAATATCTTGTTGGGACATGTGATATCTTTGGTTAATTTATAATGTGGCTAAACATGTTGGTTACGAATATTGAGGTCCTTTCATATTCTCTCTTCCTTGATGGACGGTCGAGATTAAATGAAAATTCTAAATCCTATGAACCTTGGTCCTCCTTCTACCTATAAAAGGAACTCTATTACCATCAAAATTGAGTTCATGTATTTTTATTATTCCGTTACACAAAAAGGTCAAGAGCTCAAGATATTCTGTTTTAAGGGTGTTCTCACGGGTGTTGTTGCTGGACATCTTGGATTCAACCAAATGGCATCAGGTATCCTTCCTAATACAACTATGCTTATGATGTGATTATCATGTTTGTTCAAAGATCCTTTACGTATAAAAAAAATAAAAAATTCTTGTGATCATTTGTTTAAGAAAACTTAACAAAGATGGATCTTCAAAATTACAAGTCAAGTGACTCAGCAGAAACAGTAAAAATTTAAACATCACAAAAGCTTTTTTGATTTCACAACTACAACAAATTTTTTGTAACACAAATGATCACAACAGATGATTACTCTTCAATGAACCAATTTGATAAATTAGCAATAGTGATTAGAGAGACGATTTCACAAACTAAAACAATTGGGACGCAAATGTCCATGCTGCCACAAAAGCCATTGCAGATCGGAGACCAAAACTAGCTGATGGAGCACTGTCACTCTTAATTGGAGATGCTCTTGGTGGTGGTGGTGGGTTTATGACATGAACAGCTAATTTCATTCCTCCGTAGCAGAAACCATGTCCACTGATGAAGTAGTAATGCTTTGTCACATTGAGTGGGACAACATCTCTACCGGCTCCAGTGGTCCAACTGTGAATGGGGTTGTTTTCATTGCAAGACTCGTAATCAGTCCTGTTAACTTGCAACACATTCTGTTGGTTCCTATCATACACAAAGACTGAATGTATGGAGGGGAAGTAAGAACACTAATAATATCTTTACAAAGACAAAGCATACAATAAACAAACATCAAATACGCCAAACAAACTGAAGATTACTGATCACCATTCAAGTGGGAACCAAATCAATTATCAATTAGACCACATGACATAACCACATAATTTAGTGACTCGTAAATTCAATTCAGACACAGAAACTTACAGCCTGAACATGATAGCGTTCACATAAACCCATGAGGAGTTCATAAAGATGAGAGCTAGAAAATAGGTTTTATCGAAAATCCTTCATATACACCAATGGTTTACACATACTTTTACGGCGCCAAGATCTTACACCACTATGTGCACAGTATCTAAATCCTAGATCTAGAAACGGTGAATCCTTTAGCGAATAGTATATCCTACGCGAAAGCCATGTAAACCAATGAATGGTTGACCCATACGTATGCAATTTGGAGTGAACATCCGGCGTACACATATCATTTTCGGTTGAACACCACTGTGTGATTAACATGGCTTTCACGAGAGACCTGTCATTCCCGAAAGGATTCGTCATTCCTAGACCTAACATTTAGATGGAGTACACATGGTATAGTTTTGAGATCAAGGAACCATTAAGTACCACAGAGTTCAAAATCTGACATATTATAACCCAACATGATATAGACTGTTTCAATTCATGTTACTAGTAATTTGCAGGACCCGGACGAGTTAAGCCTGGTGGTACAAACTAAAACTGAGTCTGAAATCATGTGGACATACATTTCTAGCACAGATCTAGATTGGTGTTTCAAGCTAAAACCAACAGAAACAAGAAAAGCAAGACATTTCTCAGGCTAAAAAAGGCAATAAATCCATCAATCAATCTAAAAAATACAGAAATTTGACCAAAAAAAGAAGCAAGAATTTTGCCGAATAAGATTCTCATAATCAATTTTAATAACTAAATATAGATACATGAACAACAACTAAACAGTAAATTTACCATTTCATTTTTGTTGGTTGCATTTAAATGTCAATAATTTCAGTTACTAAACAGTGAACAGATTCCAAGTATAGTAAGCATTTGAAGTATATTATTCAGTTCAATCTAGCAGTTTTTCAACTGAAAAAACTAGTTCAGTTGCATTTAATGTATCTAGATCTAGTAAAAATGAATCTGAAATCTGACACTGCAATGGAAAAAAAATCTAAAGAAATTGGATCTAAGAATCATCAAGAGCAGGATAAACAAATATATGCATAGATAGATCTCAAGGGAAATAGAGACTTACAGAGCCAATCATCTTTGTAAAACTGGATATCTTGAGCCCAAATAGTGTAATTAACATTTGAAGTCCATCCTTTGTTCCCACCAACAGTCCATCTCTTAGCTTCAACTTCACATGGCATCATCATCACCACCATTAACACAGAACAAGCAAGCACCAGCCCAAATCTTGACATCTCCATTGCTGTATTCTCACCAGCTCTCTCTCACACACACTGTCTCTCAAGAAAAAAAATAAAGAACAGGATTTATGTGGAAGTTAGGGGTAATGTGTGGGTTTTATGTATAAAAAAGTCAGGTAAACAGTGATTAGTGATAAAATTAGATTTAATTAAGACAACCAGCAGACAAGAGATTAATTGTTAATCATAATTAGCATCATAATCACTCTAGAGATAACTAGGCTCTCACCAAGGGGTGGAGTGCTTTAACGGAGGAACAGATGGATATATGTGTGGGCTCTGTTGACTGAACAGTGAATACGATCACGTGTGTGGGACCTTTTCCAACGGATTTATATTCCTTTTTTTACGTGGATTCGGTGATTAGATGGAGATAAACAACCATTGACATGACTGGAAATGTGCTGCATGCATGCTGTTTGGCAAATTGAAACGGTCCTATCTTTTTAATTTAATTAATAACGGGGTTGTTTAAAGGGAATTTGTAAACCAAAAATTATAGCCGGTCTCCATCAATTTAAGGCTAAGTACTATGAGAGATATTGGACGGTTAGATTGGTCAAAAAATGTTGCAAATTACGAAAAAAGTGCGGAGAAAAGTTAATACTTTTTTCCGGCTATTTCTCTCTTAGCATTTGCTCGCAGTCGCACTATCAACGAGGTTGAAACGCCAAACTGTTCGGTGCTCAAAAAGTAACAAAAATCTAAAAGTTAACAAAAATCTAACGAGGTACTCAAAAAGTAACAAAAATCTAAAAGTTAACAAAAATCTAACGACTGAGATTTAAGCGTCGAACCGTTCGGTGCTCAAAAAGTAACCAAAACGCCGAATGGTTCGGCGCTCACAGATGACGTGGATGGCCAATTTATCAGCTAGATATCTAATCCATATGACTTAGGAGATTGCCCAAACTGACGTGGATGACCAATCTAGCAGCCAGATATCTCTCATGATTTGATTTGCGGTCCTTAAATGATTTGATTTGCGGACCTGTCCTTAAAGCTAGATTTTGTGTCCACTTGAGGGTAAATTGGTACGCGTTTGTCACATATGTCGTTATATAACCCCCCAAAATTAGATTTTAACTACTTGTCGTGGGAGCCGTAGACATCCTGATGTGAATTCAGTAGTAGAGTTCCCTGCAGGTCTCGCCGCCTAAGTCTATGTCTACACGCACGAACATGTGAGTAATGGATGTTGGGGATACCACGCTTGTCTTTTATTCATCAAGATTGTTAATGGGGTGACCAAATTCTGGTGGCAAAATTATTTTGTTTTGTATGAAAATTGTTTTGTTTTATATAAAATTTGGTACACCCTCCAGAATTCCGGTTCCCCTATTAATAGCCTTGGTATTCATTGGGCCTTAGATGATTACATGAGAGAGGCATGCTTTGGAGTATGGCGCGAATTCATGGTGGTAGTTGGTTGGTGTTCAGAGACGGAACCAGAATTTACAATGCTATGGCGCCGAACAATTCGCTTCGAGCATACATGCATTCGTCTAATATCATATCTAGTAGTATTTATGGCACCAAATAGTTATATTTCTGTTTGTAGAACCGTACCCGTATTGTCTTGTCAAAGATGTAACTGTCTATTTTCTTGTACTCGTGTAACTGCCACAAACTTATCCTATTTAGGTTATTAATCTTAGTGAGAATGGTATGTTGAAATTGCACTGTGTGTAAAAGAAGTTTTACGTTGGTTTCCTCGAATTAACCAATTGGGAGGCAGGATTTCCTCGAACTAATCTCATTATCATTCTCTTATTATTCTTTTCTGTAGTTTGTTCCATCGTTGATTCAGTCATTACATGGTATAAAGCTTACCATTTTCACAATTGTATCATAAACCTCGTTCTGAATACATAAATTTCGGCGAAGGAATGGTACGGAGGAAGAGTTTGTCGGGTAGAAAAGAATAAAAAAAATTAAGTGACCAATTTACCCATTTTATACAAGTTTCAATTTTACTATTATTATTAAACCCACAAGATTTCAAAATTTTATAAACCCCAAGCTCTCTCTTATTGAAATTCAAAATTTGGTGGGTGTAAGTGACCCCGACTTGCATCCCCTCCCTCTGTCACTAGTGGTATTAGGAAACCTGAATTTCATTCAGGAAAAACATGATGTCCGTTGACCCAAAATCAATTTAATAGTTTTGTACATTTGGTTGGTTTTCCCGATTTATCTAATATTATTTTCTTCGTTTACCCTTTTACGTGGTCTAATAAAAGACCGGGTAATAAATTAATTCTAAAGATATTGGATACAACAATTTTCAGTGATGTTTGGTCTCAATTTTTTTTTCTATCTCAGTGATTTACCATCTTATTCCATTCGCTAGCCAGTGAGCATGTTCTTAAGCTGTGAAGGCTTGAGCATTGCTAGGATACCATCTAGGTCCCACAAATACATGCTAAGGGATGGTAGTTGTAGGAATATTATTAGTAAGTTTTGTACTCATGATATTCAAGGTCCTCATGCTTACAGGCATATGAAATCACTGAACTATGTCAAGACTGGATTTAGAGATTGATATCATAAAGGTTTAGGAAATTTTAATACTCATATTAGAGATTTCAAGGATCAGATTGAGGTCGTTAATAACATGCCTCAGTCTGCTGCTAATGCTAGTTATCTTATTGAGCTAAATATCAAACTCATGATTACCAAAGTCAAATGGGTCAAGAAGATTACTTGGCATTAGGTGGCTCCAACATAAGATATTTTCATGAGAAGGCCAATTTTAGGAGGAGAAAAACTCATGTAGAAACACTCGAAAAAACATGGAAATTTTGCTTATGGATAAACAAGAAATGTCTAACGATTTGAAAAATAACTTTGCTATCATTATTAGGTCATATATACCTCATATAACTGATAACTCTACGGAAGATATCCTCCATTGTGTTAGTACTAGTTTAAGGTAAAGCATGATTATTAGAGTCAAAGTGGTCAAGAAGGTTACTTAGCACTAGGTGACTCCAACACAAGATGTTTTCATGAGAAAGCCAATTTTAGGAGGAGAAAAGCTCGTATAGAAACACTTCACAACATCATGGGAATTTGGCTTACACATAAACAAGAAATAACTAACAATTTGAAAAATCATTTTGCTAGCATTATTAAGTCATCTAAAGCTCACATAACTGATAACTCTATCGAAGATATCATTTCTTGTGTTAGTAATCATTTAAGGTAGAACGTGATTATTTGAGTCAAATTAGTGGTCAAGAAGGTTACTTGAAGAGAAAAAATCATATAAAAACACTTCAGAACAACAAGGGAATTTGACTTATGGATACGATTTGAAAAATCACTTTGTTAGCATTAGTAGTCCATCTAAACCTCACATAACCGATAGCTCGATAAAATATATCTTCCCTTGTGTTAGTGATGTTAAACTAAAAATTGGAGCTGGTCTCCATCATATTAATGATTTGATTTGTGGTCCTTAAATGATTTGATTTGCGGTCCAGTCCTCAAAGCAAGATTTTGTGTCCAGTTGAGGGTAAACTGGTACGCGTTGTCACATAATGTTGTAGATTTTTCATTCGCTTGCCAGGGAAGCTGTAGACATCCTGATGTGAATGCAGTAGTATCTCTCCGCCTAAGTCTATATCCCCCCGCACGAACATGTATATGTGAGTAATGGATGTTGGGATACCACGCTTCTGTCTTGTGTTCATGGGGCCTTAGGGAAGTTCCTATGGCAATGAACAATTTTTTTTTTGAGCCACGTGGATGAACAAACTATGTTTTCCACTATGGAAAACTAGAGTGAAATGAACATATTTGGTTTCTAGGGCTCCAATAATATTTTAATCCTCATCTCCAAAAGATTTATGAAAGACAAGTTCAATCCTCATCGCCAAAAGACAAGCTCAGACCATAGAACAAAACTCAACTCTCACGGGAGAGACTGAGCCCTTGTTCTTCAAGGCACCCATAGCCGCGATCTCTAGTTTACATCCCCGAGAGACACTGTTGTTCATGATGTCGTGATTCGTGATGCACATCCTAGAAGAGATACCACTGGTCATGTAGGTTATGTAGAGAGTAAAACGTCCCCGACTGACTTATGAACTAGAATATCCATGATTTCAGCATGTCTTCATTAGACACATCTGGTTGTGAACCTTGTGATACCATGGTTCCTAATGTACATCCTCGACGATATAATGTTGTTCATGTACTTTAGATGCGTAAAAACGTCCTCGGCGAACTTATGACCCAGAGCTGAGACATACTTGTATCCCGTAAGCACGAATCACCTTATTTGAGATCAATGACTGATTTCTAGTACATCAGCGAGAGATACACTAGTTACGCTTACTCTAGGACCTGACTCGACTTACTGAGGCTTCTGGATAATTCCTGAGACATTCCCACGAGATACGCTATTATTCTACCTCTAGGAACTTCGACATACTTCTAAAATATCCTTTCAAGATGCACTGGTCATGTCGGCTCTACTATACGAACATAATTGACTCCTAGCACATTTCAGTAGATACGTTGGTCAAACAAAAGTGAGTGAAGGTCTCTTAGAGACGTTATCAGGCATGCAAGCCTCCATTTTATCTCAAATATATCCCAGCTGACTACGAAGAAATTTAATCGCATGAGCCAAGCCTCAGCCTGCCTCATGCTAATTCGAGTTGAACCAACTCGTTTGAAGAGTCTTATACAAGGACAAGACTCAGGCACAAGCCTTACGTAGGGTTCATGCCTCTTTCTCAGTGTCTCAAACACACTCACGGCTAATTAATAAATTGAGCATGAACTATACTTTTCTATCCAAAAACGTGGATAAGATCCCTTGATCACTCCTCGTGCTCAACAAAGGGACCCACACACGATAATACGGTCTCCATATGACATGCCATGGATATTGAGAGCCTAATATTAGCTTATCTCACACTCTAAGCACAATATATGAGGAATTCCATGTCTTTTCACGTGAATCATCCTAGCTATGCCACAAATTAAGAGAATATTTTCTATCTTGGCAACTAGGCTATAGAGAATATTTCACTCTCTGAATACATAATCACAAAGGGTTACTCAGCCACATACGAATGGAGGGATATCAATTAGTTTTTTGATCTGGCGGTTTACAACACGTATGAGAAATGCATCTATTCCTGAAGAGACGGAAAATTGCTCCGCACGGCAAGTAATCCCAATCTTCGCCGACCTAAGATTAGAGGATTCAACTATGAATAGGTCATCTAATTCTCCATGCGAACACAAAACTTTCTCATAAATTATCAGAGCAATTTTTCTTCAAGCTCTATAATTCTCTGATCTCTCTGCTTTCCTACCAAAGACCATCCTAATTTCGCCATAGTTTATCTCTCCAGTGATTGAAGCAGCCTTTAAACGACCACTGTGAGTGGTTTCGGCGAAGACTGTTCGTGTTCAACCTCTCGTAACTCACTTTCAAAATCCTAGAGTCCCGCTTTTAGCCTCTCACCGATTTTAGGTAATTACAGGGGTAAACAGTAAGTTTTTTTTTTTAATTTTTATAAGATATGACAGTGGACCCTATAACTACACCTAGTTACATCAGCCTAGATTATACTATTACAGGGATTCGACCCCCAATCTCTCCTATGGGAGGAACCGAGGAAGTTTGAGAATGAAGGAGTGAGTTTTCAACCAAGTGAAAGACCGTTTTGCACATTAAAAGGCTGATGTTCATCTGCTCGTTTTTCTTATATTATTATTAAAATAATCTAAACCTTACCGTTTGTTCGTTTTTAATATATTATAATAATAAAATTTATAGAAACTCGCATTTTAAGCCAGTGTCACTGCAGTACATCGGTAAAGTCATTAGGTGATGATGCCAGTGATCTAAGTTCAAAACTCGCCAACGCCATATTCTTTACCGATAAAAGAAAAACACATTTTAAAGATTTTCAAATTTGTAAAAACACTATAAAAAATAATTGGGAGTCCAATCATCTGTCGCTACCAAGCCGTTAATGTTGAGCTTTTTAGCCTCGCGTACTGAACACTCTTTCACTTAAATGAGTTTGTGACCAAATCTAAGTGTAAATGGATTGATCAAACTCTTTCATTTTGAGTGAGAACTCTCACTTCGTAACCCATTGGAAATCCAATGTTTCCAATTCATTTATCCTTCCAGCAATAATTCTCTTTTCTTTCAAATGTTGAAAAATTTGAGCATACCTAAAAACCTTGTCAGATTATACCAGAAAATATTTGCATAAAATGTGAATTTTGTCAAAGATCATAAAATTCTTCAACACTAATAATAATGATAATTCCCCTTTGTATTGGATACATTGACCAAAACCAGGGACGATCGTGTTCAAGAGTCATCTTATCACAGGGCGACGATCATGTTCAAAAGTCATGTTACAATTATTTTTCATGATGTCAACATCAAACAAGCCCTAGAAATCCAATTTGGGAATCACCGTCCAATTTGCTATGTAATTGGGATGTAATTGTACACTAATCCATGTAACCTTTTGAGTTTTTGATGTCACTATTTTGGTGACTTAAAATTTTTAATTTAAATTTACCCTTGTTCTATCAAAAAAAAATAATTCACAGTCGAGGACATATGACTGCTCGTGAAAATTACCGCAAAAGCATTTAAACGACCGTTTTTCAAACTTCTATGCCGGTGTCTCGTACATAGTCTTTTGGAGTGTCTTTTCTGGCGACTCTTTTCCAGGCAACGCATTGGCTGCATGCAAACTTTAATTACATTTGCTCCCTGAACCGGATTAGATTTGTTGGGTGTCAAGTCGTCTGGTGTTAACATTCCAAATGGCTAGGCTAGCGTTCTGGATACACATAAACCCCGATACTTTTCTTTTCTCTTCTCTTCGAAGAATAAAAGCCCGTTTGTTCTCCGTGATTGGCTTGTAGTGATTCGGCCGGCATGTGGCCACATAAGC
Organism: Papaver somniferum; assembly: GCF_003573695.1. Classification (NCBI taxonomy): domain Eukaryota; kingdom Viridiplantae; phylum Streptophyta; class Magnoliopsida; order Ranunculales; family Papaveraceae; genus Papaver; species Papaver somniferum. Next base: position 260,086,267 of record NC_039364.1, on the reverse strand, counting down.
ACGTGATTGCTTGTGGTTTTTCTGTTGTAAAGGATAAACTATAATACTCGTGAAAATAATAGCTTGAAATTAAATTTTCAGTCGATCTAGTAGAAATTAACTTATAGACATTCCAATTGTCGGAAAGTTGATGGCCTCGAGTAATCACTTTATAAACAAAAGACCGCAAAAGTTTCATGATATTGAGAGTGCAATTTATTTTCTCTATATACAGGGGGAAGGGATCATTTTTTTCAATTAATTTTATATATTTATATATCCTTTTTTTTGTTTTACCCTTAATTATGTTTGTTGTCCGTGATTGGCGTGTAGCTGGGAAAACATGTGGTCACGTAAGCACGTGATTGCTTGTGGTTTTTCTCCTGTAAAGGATAAAATATAATACTGAGATAAATATAAAATATGTTAGCATGAAATTAAAATTTTCAATCAATCATCTAATCAGGTATAAATTAATCATAGACATCGCAAATTGTTGGAAAGTTCATGGCTGATGGCTTCAAGCAATCATCATTTTATAAACAAAAGATTGCATGATTTTCAAAGTTATATATGGCAACTTATTTTATAGATCCCAAAAGTCACACCAATACGTGACTAATCTTGAGATACACATTTTTGCTAATCTCGCAAGAAAAATTAAGATAAGCAATTAGCACTTAGGCTTACAGAATCAATGAATGATGATGGCTTTACGCCTTTACTTACTGAAGATCTAGGTTCGGACTGTTTAAGAAACAGAAAACATCGAATCGAAATGGGTGGGAAAGTCACAAAAAATGGTTAAAAATGGGCTAAAACAGCTCAAAATGGTTTGGGAGCCGGCTACGTGGCAGCTACATACCTAGACTTTCCCGTCATGCGACTCTCTGGTGCAGATTTTGACCAACATATTAACTGTAGTTGTCCGTATACACACACTGACTAGTGCGACATTTCTATGGTTTTCTTTCCACTTTTGTTTTAACTGCATTATAGAAATTTAGTACATAGCTTAGATTAAGGAATTGAACGAAACAAGCTTCTCTTTATGCATAATAACACTCCGTCCAGATCATGAGATTGCCTAAACGAAAGCTTAGAAGGGAGCCCGGCCAGTACTTGAATAAACAAGAAGTCCAACCAGCCTTACCGGCCTGACACAAGTACTGAGACTAAGAAAATATAACCAAAAGGCTAGAGTTTCATGAGAAGATAATCTTGTTGATAAGGGATCTTGGTGCGGGATCCATTCGAGTCAGGTGAGTGTATGAGTGTTTGTTTTTCGCTGACTCGGCGTCTGAATCTGATATGGCCCCTGACTCGGCTCAAATCAGATATCAGACACATTGCTTTTTATTTTGATTCGCGATCTGACTCAGAACTAACCCTCGATTCAGACTCATTTGAACCGGGGAACAAAATGCTCTTGATTCATGGGACCAAGACATATATTTTTGAGTCATATTTGACATAAAAAACAAACATATTGAACCAGATTCATTTGAGTCTGATAATATCAGTCAGATCCAGACGAGATAGGCTCAGACAACTCAGAAATAACAAACAAGGTGATGTATAACTTTTAGGCAAAAATCAAAATGATAAACCTTATGATCCCGCCAAAGGTCCCTCAGTTGCACGGTAAAAATGTCAAATTTGGTAAATTTAACAGACTACTCACTACAATTTATTGGTAAAAACTATCGGGTAAGAATATCCGGCTCGAATTTTCCAAGACTACTAGTGGGGATACCGTTTTGCTTGGGGTGTACTAATATGCATATAAGACAAAAAAAAATAAAGTAGAAACTCCTTTAATTAATATTCGATTATTTAATAAACTCTTTTAAATAATATTTTTAGTCGGTCCCGAGTCGGGGACAACGTGCCAAATTAATAATTCGCTAAAATTACTAAATAATATTTTTTTGATTACCTATGTAGTCCCCATATGGAATATAAATTACTAATTCATTATATATCTTCAATACATTAATGACTTGTGAAGATTTTTTAAAACCGATTCAATTATCTTCTGTTTTTTGTTAAAATCAATATCATAATGAATTTCATCCCTAAGTTTTGTTATCATTGTAAAAGTTGAATTTTATCCTTAAGTTTTGTTATCATTCAATGCTTGCCGCTTTAACAACCTCGTTTCGTGAAGGAGGGTCTCTTGTATAACCTTCATCATCTTTTTTCCCATCTATATCAGTTCCATACCGCTCTTAATTATTTTTTTATCAGTTAACAGTAGCGTAACTTCATTTGCTTCCAGATATTCGGGACATCTTGACATTCATTGAATTGCGATAACCCATCTTTTCAATCAAATTTTGCAAGTCTTGAGTGATTTCACCGTCTAATTGTTGATATGAATTGTCTAAACTTGTGTTATATGGAAGTTTACAATTAAGCAAAGTGGGAGATTGAAGGGCGCTTTGAAGAATTTAACATTGTATTTAGAAAATTATTTAATAATAAATTTCTCTATAAGTTAATAAGCTATTAATTAGTATATTAATATCTCGCTTAATTCGTAATTTTCAGTGGTCTCAACCATATTAATTTATAGAGTTTCTATTGTACTTGCTTTTGGGTTGGTACACCCCCATCAAAATGGTCCCCCCATTAGATGTCATTCCCGAAAGAACAACAACGAGTGACCTTAATTTCAAGAGAAAAGAAGGATTTTTATTGGACACCAAAACCATAAGAATGATTTTTATATCAAAAACTCAATCAAATTAACCATAAGTAAACCCATAATTAATTTAATGGAATATGCAATCAAATTAAACACAAAAAGTGATCAATTAATTGACTGTGCTCAACATAAGTAAACTTACGGAGCAACGACTAAGTTAACTATACGAGAGTGATTGGCTTAATCGAAAATATACTCAACACAAGAAAAAACTTATGGAGTAATAACTAAATAACCAAAAAAGATGATTAATTTAGTTCGAAATGCTCAACATATAGTATCTTACGAAACAACCAACAAATCTAATCGTAAAATAATCAACTCGGTTGTATCGTGCTCAACATAATACACATTACGGAGCCTCATAGTAATACATAAAATATGGATCAATGAAGATCAATATTGTGGAAAACACAAGAATTCATTCTATCTTCAATCATTATATGCATAACAATAATTAATAGACCTAATCCTTGTACACAGAAGATTTTAACCTATCTTCCATCAAAGATTGACAATATAGGCTTAACTTTTATGTTTGTCAAAAGTCCATTCATTCTTTAATCAATAAACGAATACCGATCATAAACGACTTTACCTTTGAAAAAATATGGGACAACATAGTTCACGGGCGTAAACACCAATATCCCATAACAAGTTGCAATATCAAAAATCATAAAGATTAAATACTGCAAAAACATCATCCTCCAAACAGTTTTTAGAAATTAAACCAAAAACCTAAAAACATGAAGATGAAAATAATAGCTATGTGTAGTCACAATAATTGTTATTCCGAGCACTAGTTATTCTTCCAACTAAATAAAAAAGAAGACATACTAGGCAACAAAAAATAAACTCAGTTTTCCTTGATGATTTCATACCTCTGAAATGGTCCATCAAATTAGGAATTACTGATATCCTTGATCTTGTTGACAGTAGAGACACCATGTTCAAGAGTTAGAACGTTAGTTTTTCGATCGACAATGCGAGCAAAATGTCGAGCCTTAGCGCAGTCAAGGATAACTTTCTTCTGATTCCTAATCAAGATATTCTGAGTACCAAGGATTTTTGCATGTCCATCAATAAGCTGGTTTATCTGCAGTTGAAGGTTAGGAATTTCATTCTTTACTTTATTCTGAACGAGAATTAAATCCTTGAGCATCTCTCAAACATCATCCTTGTATCTCTCAAGTTAGATACAAGAATGGAACTCTCAGCTACTAGGTAGCAGAGGGAGACATAGTCTCACCATAGGTTTTGAGAGAATAGTTGTGATTTCCTCTAGGATATCTGATCTTAGCATTTCTTGTCTTCCCTTGGCAGTTTCCAAATTTAGGGAAATGTCTCACAACCCTTCCTGGAATCACAGAAGAAGAACCCTTCTGATTATAAAGTCTAGGACCTCTAGAGATTGGTTCTAGAGGATTTTCCGAAATGGGTCTTCATATTATAGACTTAAATTTACCAGAGTTGTTCTTATAAGAACAACACATGCTTTCATTGGTAGCACAAGAATTTATACCACTAGAATGCACCAAAGTTCTGTCATGCTTTATAGCAAAGAGATTATTTTTATAAGATGCATGGTTCCCTGTGAGCAAGAGGTTAACTACAGTATTCGTCTGACTATTTACTCCATTGACAGTGGAAATAAGCAACACTAGTCCAGAATGCGTAATTTAGGACAGGCAAAATCTATCGTAAATTGAGTTATAAGACTAGTGTCGCCCTTCCTAAAGTCTGTCTTATTTTTGGTGTATTATTCATTATAGGACGGTTCGTATCAGTCAGAAATAAACAAGGTATTTTTTTTGTCCAAAAATACCGACTATTGGTGAGTGTCGAAATTTTATAATCAGATATTCAGTCGAATCTGGTTCAGGTGAGTTAGTTTCAGTCGAATCTGATTCAGGTGATTCAGTTTCATCCAAATCTGCCTCAGCTGAAGAGCTACAATAATTTAGTTTTTTCCTTTTTATTGGTTGATTAATACTATAGACAAAGAAATATATGAATTTTGTAAGCAAATGCAACCCATTTTATTAAAATTAACTTTGAATTCAATTAACAAGTTAACAACCCAAGCATCTCTGAATTCAACAATAAAAGTTGCGTCATGTTCAGAACAACAAAGAAGAAGAATAAAAAAACAGAAAAAAATAAATAGTAAATCGATTCCAGATTTATTCCTTCGTATTGTTGGAAACTTTCTTCCAATCTACAATCCCAGGTGGGACTACTTATCAAGCAATAATTCCAAGTCTGGTTTAAAATTTCTCTGACACAATGTCCATGGGTAGTCCATGCTATACTCCATTGGCATGAGATGATTTGAATTACAGATGTTTCCTGTTTTGTTTCTTACAGGGTCATTCTGCGATGATGTGTGAACATTATTATTCCCTTCGGCTTCGGAACCAACAAGCTGTAGTGATCCAAATATGTAAGAGACATTACTTGGAGACTTAAAGTTATCATCAATTGTTCACTACAAAGCAGCAAAGAAACAACTGATGAGTCACCATACAAAAAGGATTATATAAGGCACATAGGTCCGGTAACAATTTAAATTATAAAATAGAAAGGAAACTGTAAAAAAATTTAGCAACCAGAGTATGTTTTAGACTCATAGGTTGTAAATGATACAAAAGGGAATTTTAGGAAGGAATTCTCTACGCCTTAAGACACATACATATGTAAGGATAGATGGATATCTCAAACAACAAAGATATTATAATAGAAAAACGGACTGTGAAGAAAAAAAGTCTTAATATTCAGTTAGGATCCATACGAACTATGAAGCTTATCAGTTTTCATGAACATGGCATCCCAAAACTATAGCTCTAACTCGATTGTGTCCATGCATTTTCTATTATAAATGGTCCTTTATAGCATGTATAAATTCTAAAATTACCTCGTATTTACTCTCATGCCTACAGATTAACATAAAAGACCATGTCTTCAATTAGGGAACTTACACATGGCAAGCTGATCAGCTACCTCGTATTTCTTCACATCTCCTGTTCTTTCGACACTATAAAGCAGGTTTTGTGTCTACCTCATGGATAAACAGTAGACAGGTGGTAATGGTACACAAACTCAAGATTGAAAAATTGGTTCAGGAGTTTCATCTTCCTGGCAGACGAAAACCCTTTCGACAACAAATTCAAAGTTTCCAAACAGAGTCTAAAGAGCCAAGTAATCAATTACATGTTGCACGCATTAGAAAAACATAAGCAAGTTCTTATCAACATACCTTTTTTTTCTTTCTGAGATGCCATGTATATATCAGGCAATGGAAATTGATTTTATTTTGTTGGATTTTATTTTGCACTGTCCATAGGCTAGAACAAGTGATGCATCAAGTTTATCTTTCTCAACACGAAGTCTGCCAAGATCAGATGAATGTGTCTTGATCAAACATTTTTCTCTAATTGAGCCTTCTTTGATCATCTTTTCAAGATCACAAATCTTTTCACGATGTAGATTATTTTCTTGAAGAAGTTTCTCAATATCCTTAGAGAATGACTCTATGATGTTATAGAGCACATGTTCTCGATCAATAGACTTTTCAAATTCATCGATGAGCTGATCATGATTTTGAAGATCAACAAACTCAGTAGAATTTTTTGAAATTATGGTGAGCTCCATTTCAGATTTTGCCATTATGTCCAATGTCTCATTGGAGGAAGAGTAGTCAACACGAGATGAGACAGTCTTCCTACCTCGGGATTCGGAAGAATCATCGAAGGAGTAATCCTTTGAGGTATTTCCGAGATACTTGACACAGTTGAAATCTTTAAGAGGCATTTTGGTATGCGTAAGAAATTCTGTCCTCAAACTCAGATTGCTAGAAACACAGACTTATAAGGTCTTTAACGTGTTTGCCTGCTATGATACCAATTGGAAAAGCGGGGGTCTAACAACACCACCCAATATTTCGCTTTGCGATCTGTATGGACAAACTCTAATATACTTTTAAGAGAATCAACAAGACTCAATCAATTAAAAGTATATCAACGAGTTTATATCTCTTTATTGATTTGATTTACTCAAGAAGGAACTACGAGTTCTAATCAAATACAAGGAATAACTTGGATGGTACCAAAGACCAATATCCGAGGATCGATCAATGATAATCAACAACCAAAGGTTGGATTATTCTAATTGATGATATAAACGCACAACCTGTATTATTTCAATTATAAAGATAAAACAATATAATGCGAAAATTGAAATAACACAGACACTAGAAATTTTGTTAACGAGGAAACCGCAAATGCAGAAAAAACCCGGGACCTAGTCCAGATTGAATACACACTGTATTAAGCCTCTACAGACACTAGCATACTCCAAGCTAACTTCGGACTGGACTATAGTTGAACCCCAATCAGCCTCTGTTGATACATGAAAATAATTAATCCTAGAAACAACGTCCCCTTAACGGATCAAGGGTTCCCCTTTAGGAATAAGGAAACTTGGGGACTAGGCCTAACCCATTAAGATGGAAGTCTTAGTCCATACAAGAACATGCTAAGGAGGTTGGGCTTTGGATAAGAGAGAAAGCCCTTTAGGGTTTGATATTAACTAAAGAAGAGGGAAATGGTAGTTTAGTAATATGTTAATCTTATGGGTGTTTATCCGTAAGAGGGATATTATAAAATGAAAGGAGGGTACACTTTTTGAGATCATCATTAATTCCTCGTTACTTCTAACTATCTAACTTATCCTTGGGAGTACTTTCTATGATTAAGGCTAGTTCCTCCTTCCCGAGTTTACCCATCAACATTGTGACCACAGTGGTAGGTTCTTATCTTCTTTTCCAGCATGATACTCCCAAGTGCGAGCCAAGAAGTACTAGCGAGCGGAGTAGTACCTGACCCGGATGGTGTTTTCGTAGAAGACGTGCATGAGGAAAGCGATGATGAGATACACTTCCAAGCGGTGGTCACGACAGTCAAACAGGAGAGGTGGAAGAGCGGGCGGAGGAAGACCAAATCCGCCACCACCAGACTTCTTGATAAATGGATAGCTAATAAAGAAGATACTCTGCCACATGTGGCTACAGAACCTACCGCGACAGATAAGTTGCATGAGCAGTATTGCCATTATCACCGAAGAGTTCATCATCCGACCGTGGAATGTTTCTCTCTACGTTATATAATGCAGAGAAAACGAGCCAGAGGTGAACTGAAAATAGGAGAACAAAGCATTCAGAAATATCCGCTCCCTTAACATCAAGTCATGATGATTTCTCATGAACCCGCAGAAGAGTAAACCTGGCGACCATGGGAAGACGACAAATATGAGAAAGCGTATGAGGCGATTGAGATGACCATCTTTTAAGATACAACCGGAGTTGACAGCAAATTCACCCAAACGCTCTTGGCCCAGCAATTATTTGATTCGCTTGGTTTCAGCAAGGATCAAATTCGCGAAGTATCTAAAGCTATCGCATCAATCGCGTCCAGAAAGGCGTATAACCCGTTGCCACGGGAAGCTATCACCTTTACGAACGAAGATATATGCTATCCAGGAGAGTACCTCCGGCCCTTGTACCTCACATCCCATATCAACAAGCAGCCCCTCAAGCGAGCTTTCATAGATGTCGGAGCATCCCTTAACATGATTTCCCTGCATTTGCTGGAGTCTTTAGGAGTATAAAGAGCGTCAATCAAAACATGTGAAACAACTGTAAGGGGATTTGAAGGAAAGACTCAGACGACAATATGAATAGTAAATCTGATGATGAAGATTGGATCTATCAGAGTGCTTACCCCTTTTTATATGCTCGAAAATGATACCACCTTTCATGTATTGTTGGGCCGAGGATGGCTCTTGAATCATAAAGTAGTCGCCCCTACATATCACCAATGTGTCAAGATTAACATTGGAGGAAAACAATTCCGGATTTCAGCTACGAACAATCCGTTTGGACCGGAGGAGGCCTATATGGCGGATGCAGTTTTCTATACACAACCTATCATAGACCAAGGAAAACAGTCGGAGCAATTAACCATCCTCCTTAAGTAGAATGAATTTCTTCCCGAGGTGCAAACAAAGGGAAATGCCAAGTCTGTTATTAGCCCTCCTCGGATGAGACCTGTTGTCGGGAATAAAAGGACTGCAGTCGAAACGAAGAACACCCAATTCAAGCGCTTTCCGTGACCGGAGGGCGGACATGTTTACCGCCTGTAGCAATTAGCCGGGGAAGCTTTCAGTCCACAACACGACTGTGCCATGTCATCGACAAGACACTCGATCGTTAGATCGGCCACACCCAACCCTCGACCTATGGGAATTTACTTACTGTCTTGTTCCACAAGGCAGGGAGAGGCTCTTTAGAGACTCGAGCGTATGCGAGATACGAAGAAGACATGATGGAAGCTTTAGAGCGACCTGATTGGTCGATGGGAAATGGGGTCGGCAAGTATGGGCCCATCCACAACTTATGTGTGTGTGGCGAGTTTAGAGTGACTTGATTGGTCGAGGGAAATATGGCTGGTTTAGGATGGGGCGTGGCCAATGGAAAATGGCATCATCTGGCCTAAGGCATGGCCACGCCTATCTTCGCCGCTGCTCCTATCCCGTGGTTCCTTGTTTTCTGATTCTGGGCAAGATTTTGCATCTACTAATCCATGGCAGATTAATTACCTAGTTTGCCTATACTTGATTTCGACAAGCAAGGTATGATATATTGCACAAGGCGCAAAATCCTAGCTTTTGCAAATTAGTCACGGTAATCGATTGAATTATATGTGTTGACACAGAGTTCTTTTAAGCTCATTGTCAGAGAGCAGCATGCTTTATGATTGAATACCTTATGCAAAAACCTTATCCTTGATATTTGGAAATTCATGCTACTCCGCTGCGAGTGAACACAAATTGTCATGCCATACCAACATTAAGAGTTCATCCGGTAAAGATAGCACAAAAAACATTCAAAGAAACTTATATTAAGTGAATATAGGCAAGGCGCCGAAATATACAGAACATGTGGGATGGCTGCTACATTCGCCAGTCTGGGTAAATTTCATGTAAATATATTGAAAGGCTCAATAAATATGCCTAAGGAGAGGCTAACACTCGTGGATCCGCTTCCTTACAGAGTGACGTCACATCAGATGCAAGGTTTTACGATTTTAACCCTAAGCTAAAAACCACTATCAACAATAGGTACTGGACCTAACACTTCTGCAAAAGTTGGTTGGACCAAAGCGTTTAAAGAATTGGATGTGACACCAAATCTTGACTGGGCATCTGTAATTTTTATTCCACATTGTGGATGTGCTAGTTACCAGAAATCTCATAGAACTCCCACTAGGATTCTCGACCACTATATTGAGAAACTGAAACCTTGTTATTTATACTTACATACTAGACCAAACTACATACCTGAAAAGAGATCTCAATTTTTAATCTTTCTCGGTAATGTTTTTGATCTTGAACCTGTCTAAATCAGTTCTACGAATCACCTTAAGTTGTACAATGCCATAAAAGTTCATTAGCTTAAACTTAGGTCTTAATTTAGCTTTCATTGGAGCAATAATACATATTGTTCAGTAATCTTATTAACAATTTTCAATTTTTCATCTTCTTGTTTTCAATCAAAATCTGTACACATGTAAATATAATACGGGCCACAAGCGGCAACAAAATTTAACTGCTTTGCAAATAAAATGACCAACATTATCGTCAACAAGTAAAGATCTTATTAATTCCACAAAAAGTACATACATAACCATAGACTCTCTCTGATCGAGAACACTCGCCCAGACTCGACTGAACTTACACAGTAGCGTGGATACCTGGGAGCTGGTAGTGCTTCATCTGAGAAGCATCTTTTTTCACACTAGGTTCACCAAAACCCAAACTTCCAATCTTTAGTGGAAGCAAAAATAAAAACTAATTTTCCCTTCATAAATGAGGAAAGACCCACACATTCAAAATACAACAGAACCAGGGAATTCATTCTTTAAGTGCATCAACAGATAATATGAAAACCATACTTGTGCAATTGTGCTTTGACTGCCGAATAAGCTCTTGCGGCAGCCTGTCCATGATGACACCCAGTTTTCCTAGCAGTTATGTTGATGCTGCAGGAGGTGTCTAACCGATGCCAATAGCTAGTTGCAGTAGTATAGCTTATTGAGCAACACGAATAGGACACTCAGTGGTCGCTGGACTTGAACTATTAATGAAATAAATATCAATATAAAGCATACAACAAATATTTTCGTAAAGCTTTCATTTACCCCGTCTTCTATCATATCATGCGGAAACAATAAACCCGTAATTTCTCTTCATAAGCGAGGGAAGACCCACACTCTCAAAATGCAACAGAATCCGAGATTTGTTTCTTTAAGTGCACCAAAACCTCCATCCCACGCCTTCAAGACTCGGAAAAACTACAATTTTGTTAACAAAATCTCATAATCAATCTACAATAAGGTTTTCAGTGATCTCTGAGTACTCCAAAGATTTACTAAGAAATAATAAATTGTTAATTGTAGGTTCTTATATTCGAGACATACATTGGTTTGAGCATCCTTCTGAAAGTAAGTTTCAATAATATTAACTCAAGATACTCAAACACACTAGAACTTTAAAAGAGACAATATGATAAAGACTTGCGCTTTGACAGCATTAGCAGCATGTCCATCAAGACGCCCAATTATCCTAACAGCAATGACACGTATGTTGATGTTGCATGAGGTGTCTAAATGATTTCCAATAGCTAGTCGCAGTACAATAACTTATTTAGAAAAAAGGATAGGCCATTCAGTGGTTACTGGACTGGAGACTACCAATGATATAAATATCAAAACATAGCAAAAAACGAATCTTTTCGTAAAGCTTTCATTTACCCCCATTTTACATCCAACCATGTTGTACCAGTACACATAACCCATATATGCTTCATACGATGCAGTAGTCGTAAATAAACATATGTGCTAACAAAGATTCAAAAAACTACATCATTATATATATTCTTCTACTAGATGTTCATACAAAAGTGGTCACACAAAACACATGCATAAACTAAAAGGTACTAACGCTGTAAATATTTGAGTTGAGATGACCAACATACCAGTGCTGCGCATTCATCTCATAAAATCCTTCAGTTCTAAAGTAACTTTTGGTAATCCATCTAACCTTGGAATATCTTCAATAGTTCAGGAACTTGTTGTTCATACCTTGTCACAAATTTCCCCATAAAAAACTTGCCTACTATTGTCGACATTGTGCTTATAGGAACTTTTTCCTTGATCATACATCTGGAGACTAAAATCCTGATAACAGAACACCTTGGGATAATCCTCTTCTTCAAGCTAAATTTAACAACTAATGACTAAAATCCTCTTCTTCAGCAATACACAAAGACTCGTAACCCATTTCATTCACAAGAAAATTCATCACCGCCATAATCTTATTCTCAGACGCCACTATACAACTAGGAGTCTTCCTAAATGTTGTTTGAATGTGATCCTCAGACCAACCCCATCTCCTATAAACATCCATATTATTTTTCCAATTGGCTTCGCTTATTGCTGTCAATCCATTTATACCTCTGAGAAATGTGGTTTGTAAATGATTAAACCATTTATTTATTAAAGCTCTGCCTGAGGATCAATGAGTCTTTTAAGATGAAGTTGGAAAGGGTTTAAGTCCCTAAAACCCTTTGGATTTGAGAAAATCTAATTTTGGTTTAAGGGTTTTTTATCTGGTTTAAATGAGAGGATGGTTGGGTATCTAGGGATTAATTTAGTAATGTGGGATTTAATAAATCGTATGATTTGAATAAAATTCAAACTGAATCGAGATTGGAACTGGTTTTGAAATTGATTTTTTTAGAAGCTGTAAAAGCTTCATTTTGTGATCATCTTCATGAATTAATCAGATAAGAAACCACAAATGATGATGGAGAAGATTCACAAGTACTAGTAGTAGTAGAGAAGGAAGTAACCCTATATTTTGAAATTAAAACACAAACATTTCGATTTTGTATTCCGAAGAGAAAATACTTAGCTGTTGGTGCTAATGATGAAGAAGAAGAGAAGATTCTCCATTGATGACCTCCATCTTCAGAGTTGCACCTAATTTACACCAAACTGATTGAAACATTTGATGAGCTTCACCACAATATGAAAATGAACAAGGAAGAAGAAAGTTTAGAATTTGAGACTGGCTTTCAGTAGAGATGGGGGAAGAAAAAGTTAAAGCAAAAATCTAAAGATTTTTGTTATAAGGAGAGCAAAATGAGGAGTGCAAAAATCGTAGTTGACTCATTGGTTTGCTGCGATTCAAAATGTTTACACAATTCGGACTAAAGTAACCTTGTTAACTACAGTTTCAACGCAAAGCCACCATCCAACATTAATGATTAACCTAATGGAAGATGTTTGTTTGGACCAAAATGCTCGACTATTGTTTCGCAAAACAATTTGAGATACCTAAATGCAGTTGTTTTCCCAATACGATGTAATCATCCGTGGAATCCGCGAGGCAGTACCTCGTAACATAGTAGACGGAGGGCCGCAATGAACTTTTTTTCGGGACTAAAGCCTCATACATAAAGTTTGTACCTGACAAAGCTCGACAATAATCCTTTGCGTCAAGTTGCGGCCGTGCGGAATCTTCGCTGAAAATCCTCATCAGAATAAACACAAATCCAAATCCAAAGATCTTTTCCAGTAGCAAGTACCAGATCGAACAAAGATACACCGCATAACGATCTTATCTCCAGAGATGCGGCAAAGTTTTTACACCGGCTGCCTGCAAGCCGAGACGCAACTTACCCGAAGGTAAGAGTAATCCTTGACACATTCCGTTTCTCGTTGTGATGAGCAGGGAGTGAGAACGCCACTCTAGTTGGGTTTACGGAATAGACACTATCATGATTCAAATAATCATGTATCATCTTTTCGTGGTAAAAATGTCGATTGCGCCACATCTTCTAGTCGCAACTTCATATCGCTCTAAAGGCTTTGGTATGATCCAGGTTTGTAATTGCAACATAAAATTTTACCTTCTTCTATCTATAATTGCATCTTCATCCATTTGACGCAAAAACTCCATACACATTTCTTCCTCTTCTTCATACACATTTCTTCCTCTTCTTCTATAATTGCAAAAACTCCATACACATCTCCATATCTTCCTCAGAAGAATCAAAATCAGAATTAATGGTTGAAAATCGAAAGCAATTGAAATTAAGAAAAGAGTGATCAGATGAAGGATTGTTGTGAATTTGTGGAATCAAACTCGAGTCGTATTTATGGAGGTAGAAACTAGCCGTTGGCGGGCATGATTTACACGCTAGCGGCTCTGCTAAGCACATTAGCGTTTTCACCCGGAGCGCCAGCGTTGGTTCTTCAAGAGCCAACGTTTATACCACGAACGCCAGCGGCAGCACTTCGTCCTAGCGCTTGAAGGTCAACCACCCACTTCTTTCATATAATGGAGAATCCCCTTTGACCATACATGAGTTTGAACATTATTATAGAAATTGCCCTAAATTAGTCTGTCTTTGAATGCATTTAACTTACGAAAAGAAGAAAAAAAATCTCAGAAGAAAAAAATATAATGACAATTTTTATTATTTTAGATATAATTTAAAATGCTAATTGAAAATAGAAAAAGTGATGAAAAACGAGAAACCACTATATTTAATCCAACCAATCAATAGGGCCAGAATGCGCATTGTGGTTTTGAAGGGATGCACGGATTTAGACTCCTAGACGTGTGTTTAGAATTTTGAAACTGTAATAACTTAATTTTTACTTTTGCTTTTGTTAACGAAGGGAATAACTTATGGATCGTTGGATTCACGAGGCAAACGAAATATCTCAACCACTCGCCATGCCTATATAATCGTATTATCGATTCCTAAAAAACCCTAGAAACAGTTGAGCCCCCTTCTTCTTCTCCGTTGTATCCAAATCTGTAATTCTAAGGTTAGAGTCGCAGATTGTGCAGTAGAGATGGCTGAAACAACGTACGGCCGTCGCGATCCAGCATCTTTCCCTTTGCCTGGGGTTGTAATCACCCATTCAGTTGCTCGACCTAGAGAGAAGAAACCCAGCAGAGTTCCTGCTATAATGAAAACACCAGATGAACTTGAGGCATCCTTCATACAACTATTTAAAGATTACACCAAAGCAGCAGCAGCTCGTAGTGAGGAGAAGAATGATTGTGAAAAGAAACTTATAAAAGTAATCAAATATTTCAGAAATCTCAAAATACTTTATAGTACTGTTCGTCATTTATTTCCTCAGGTTATAGATCTTAAGGAGGCTGTTCCATTGATGATTAATTTATTGAAAGATGATAAATGCGGGAAGCGTTTAGCTAGTAGTATTCTTTGGACATTCGAAGAGCTAACTCATGTGGCTTATGAAGTTCCTAGTCAGAAGGAACAAGTTGCCAAATTGGTTAAATCTCTATTTGAAATGGAAGCCTTACAAGTGTTTGTTTCTACTCTTGGTAAGTTTTCTGAAGATGATGATTTACGAGCAGTACAAACAATTGCGCAAATGTGTTTTCACGGAGCATCAGCTGTAGCAACAACGCGGGCAGTAACAGCAAACTGATGAATTGGGTGTTTGAAGCAATTACAGGTACCAAATGGGATGTAAAAGTGTGTGCTGTGGGGTTTTTACATACTCTTTTGTTTTGTAGTTACAAAAATAGACTTGTATTGGGAACGGACACTCTACCTGTTGTTATAGATGCTCTTTCAGCTCTTACAAGTGCTGGAGAAGAAAAAACAGAAGAACAGGAAAGAAAAGAAGAAGAAGAAGACCTCCCTTGTACTTTTTTTGATTGTTTATTTTTTCTATTAGAGCATTTGGATAATAAAATACATTTTGTCAACTCTGGAGGAGTCGAGGCAATGATTAAAGTTTTACAGGATGGGCAAGAATTGGGTGATTATATTTATGGGTCTGCGAAGAATTCTTCTAAGTATAAATAATTAGGTTGTGAATAATTCTGCCTATTATGTTATTATAATTAGAAGGTTCTGAACATTGTAATTGCATGCTGAAACATGGACATTGCAAGGTTAGTAACACTGAGCCAAAAGTATATGGCAAGTGGAATTATTATCCATCACCTTCCTTTAGTTAGAGACAATGATTTGTGGAATTATCATCCAACACAAATGTAGTTTGTTACCAGGGGGTTTAAACTAGCATTCGAGGATTTCGGTATGCATATGTTTTTGTGGCTTATGTTGCTGGAAGTTTTATTAGTACTAACTGGAAACACATGATCTTGTATAAGATTGTTTTGCCTGAAATATATCTAGTATATTTACTTTGGTTACTTTCTCAGATTCATGGGAGTACTATGCATGTTAAAGAAGAAATTGAAGAACGTCTTATATCGCTAATCGAATCGTTAACTGGTAAGCCAAGCAAATTTTGTAGCTTTACTGACTTATTGATGTTTTTTTTTTTGTCTGTTGGTTAGTCTTTGAGTGCCTAGATTTCCGAGATATAGTTGCATATCTTAAAGATTCTTGTTTTAGTCCATGGTCTCTTCCTTTGGATACCTTGTTGCCCATTTAAATGTATGATTTACCAGTCCATTAGACAAAAAGGATAAATCAGGGGTCAGACACATTGACGGCTCAGAAAAAATTGTTACGTTTGGGTGTTTAGGCCTGGATTATGAGAAGCATCCCTTTGGATCCTACATCCCTACCATAAATCTAGATGTCCCTTTCTCTAAGTTTCTAAACAATCTGTCAGGCCTTAGTAATATGAATATGAAAAGCAGGTATATAACAGATTGAGAAAGTTTTTGGGAACAATGAGCCCGCACTCTCTTCTCTTTAGCGAACACCTCCACGACCTAATGGCCCCATCACACTATTCTCTTTAGCCAACTCCCCTCTCACGACTTGATAGGCTCGTCAAACTTTTTATTTTATTTTTTTAACTATTAAGAGTTGCTTCAAATTTTGCGAATAAGTTGGATCTACTCCCTTGTCAAGGTGTAACTTCTGGAGAAATATATCTTTGACCAAAGCTCTTCACATCTAAACAGAAAGAAATTGAAGTCCTTAAGAAGAAAAACAAGATGATTCTCTGTGTACATGGCCTGATTGAGTATGCAACTGCATTTTATCTACTCAATTCAGTCCGCAATCTGTATGATTTTTCCATGATGGGGAGTGTCTGCTCATTTTTTCTGGAAGTCGTGTGATATTCTTGGCGGGGTATTTATAAAAAGTTCAATTAAGCTTGTTGATTCGGCAGTCAGTTATTTTCTAGTGATGAGCTATCATCTGGTCTTGTATTTTTTACGTATTTTTTGTCTATATGAAGAACCATTGATTTGTATACCTTCCTGCTTTCATCCTCACTGAGAGCTGCTTCGGTATAAGATTTGAAATTCACTGATGGCTATCTTATTTTGTTCAGGTGGCATTAGCAAGACGAAAAAATATACATTGTTAAAAAAGTTTGAGGAGAATGATTGTGAAAGAATCACTTGGCTTATGGAGCTCTTCACACGGTAATGCACCCTACCTGTTTGGTTGTCTAAGTCGCACTTTTCCTTTATCAAAGCTAGAAGCTGTATTTTGAATTTATTCTTCTTAAGTTATTAAAAACACCGGTTCCAGAGATGTCGGACATTCCTTAGCGGGGTTCTGATTGACTTAATATCTTGCAGATATTCCAAAAAAGTTGGCGCAGTGGCGAATCATCCCAAAAGCAAACAGGTTGCTCACATTTTCATGTCGCTTTTTTCTCATGATATCAGCTTGAAGTTTTATCTGTTTTGATGTCAAATATCTTATACGCTTGTTTATCTCTTCTGCATATAATATTACAGCTGATCTCGTCTGAGCTCTACAAGGAAAAATTGCAAAATGGATTCTCCACGCTTCAGGTCAGCATTGATGTTGTCATAGTTATGAATATTGCAAACAAATTTGATAAAGTAATCCTTTTACGTCTTATGCTTTTTGACGAGTAGAAAATAAAAAGATCTAAGAGGAGTTGGAGCTTTGAAGTATTTTGGCAAAATATTGTTAATGAGAGACAGAAATGAAAAACTATCCGCCTTTGCTTTTTAGTGAATGATCTTTTTATCTTTTACATCTTATATCTCTTTTCTTTCGAATCTAATGTTTTCCTATTGTGGATCTGCAGTCGATTGCTGTTATTCTTGGTTATCTTTGGTTGCCCGAGTGAGTGTTCCCATCTACTTCTCTTGTTTTGATCTTTATCTGTATAAAGCCACTGCATGTGATATTTAACACAAGGTTATTATACTGGATTTGTAGGATGAAGGCTAAGATTGAAAGTGAATTATCTCGTCACCAGATAGAGAAGAAACATGTGCTGGATGTTCTCTCAGTATGTGCTCAAAAAAGTCCCGCTCATTTGTGTCAAGGATTTGCATCATGTGATTGCTAATTCATATGGCATTAACCTGTTTGGAATTGATTAGCAGTGATCACGGTTAGGAGTGTAGTAGGAAACTTCCTGATGGGAACTTTGTTTATCTTTCATTCATGACAGGCATATCGTGACAACATTGGCAACGCGGGTGGATCAGAAAGTACGAAGACGGTGATCGAGGAATACATCGCTCGCCTTGAGGTTATAATTGTTCATTAGAGGCTAAAACCTTCGATAGGAGTTGAGTACGGAATATACTCATCTGAACTTTTAATCTTGAATGTATGACAGGAAAATTGTCACCAGAGTATGGAGCTGGGTGCATGGGAAAATTCTGGCCAGAGGATGGAGCTGGATGTACCGAGAAAGCCTGACCTGGGGAAAATACAAGCAATACGCAGATGCACATATGCACAGGAAAATTCTGGCCAGAGTATGGAACTGGATGTACCGGAAAAGCCTGACCAGGGGGAACTGGAGGATGTACATAGCAAGCGGCGACGGACTGGCATCAATATACTCGATAGTTAAAGTTTATTTGAGGTTAAAACCTTTGGTGTTAGGTACCGAATATACTCGACGTCGCTGTTTTTTCTTTTATCACATGTATGAAAATATTGGTGATTGGATAACCCTGAAGAAAGTGACCAACGCAGCGACATTTTTGGTTTTTATTCTGTTCACATGCACAGATTGTTGAGCCAGCAACTTCTTTGAATAATCTTTAAAGGGGAAATGTTATGAACAACCCAACTATCCATACCCCTCATCTCACCAAATCGTATAAAGATAAATGAAAAAAATAAATAATATCTGTATGTTTGTATATATAAAATTCCTGTATTATAAAACCCCCATTACATTCAACCCTGATCTTTATAAGTCTTACAACATTGCCCCGACATTAGTTACATGCAAACATAAGAAAATGACTTCAAAGCTACTCCAAGTGAAACTGGATTACCTTGGCACTATTTCTCTGGTTGTTCCAGTTCCAGCATTCGTGCTAGGTGAAGCTCCCCCACCACCACTAATAGTTTACCTGAACTAGTACTTGGTGCAGCTCTGCCACTAATAGGTGACCTCCTCTTGATGCAGCGGTAATAGTAGAAGTAGCAGCTGGTCAAGTTGAACCTCTGCCACGATCACCTCCAGGTCCGGTTTTAGCCAACTGTCAAAACAAAGTACACTGTAAGTTGATGCCTTACAGTTTCAAAGCAACTTTCCGCATTATCTTAATTGTTGATGTGTGAGTGGTCATATTCAATTCATCTATTCACATACCTACGAAACAAACATAAGACAATTACACATGTTAGCAAGTCATGTCCACAGGACCACACATCAGATGTTGCACCATTGCATCGTGAAGACATCAACTAGATTCACACTCACCAGAGGAATCTTGTACTGAAACAAAAAAGTGATATTGCCTGCCTCCAAAGGAGAGAACTACCATCAATTGACACACTCTGGCCATTTCTCTCCATGCTAACCTGCAATAGCAGTTACACCATCACATAGTTTTATACTTGCTGTTACACCATCACAGGACCACTCATCAGATGTTGCACCATTGCGATTCAGTCTTATTGATTGAGAAAAATGAAAAGGACTGACCAGAAGTCTTGTAAAAAAAGTGATTTTAAGCATAAAAAGGAACTTCCAAACCGCCTAGATATGATGTTTGTGAAGATGAAAACACAAAGGAGGGAAAACACATTCGACTAGTTACAAACGCGACTCGCATAAGTTAGTAGGACAAACGAATCGATCATCAACAAGCTGCACAACCACATATAACAAAACTTCAACAGACAAACTGCACGAAACAAACACACCTGTCTAAAGTGCAGTGTGTACAATGAGGGGACCTAAAAAGCTGCCTCCAATGCCAACATCCACAACATCTTTCTGTGTTGAATTGAGAATGTAGTGTCCATGCCGTCCACGTGCAGAGAAATGCTACCAAGTTTGCTCAACACCAACATCTAGGTCAAAGTGGGTTCAATCGGATTATTTTCTATAATCAAGCATTTTCGATCGATAAAGGACGGTGTCGTAGAGCTAGCTATACCTGTTTCCATCTACAATACATCCACAAAAACTTACACCATGTTTATTTACTTCTGACTCATCTGAGTCGTCTGGATCTGAGTGGAATCACCTGAATCATCTGGATTTGAATCGATATGTTTGTTTTGAGTCAGATCTGACTCATCTGACTCGGAAATATGTGAATCAGTTGTTTGGTCCCATGAATCAGGGGTATTTTATTACCTGACTCAAATGAGTCCGAGTGAGGAGTTATGTCTGAGTCAGAGGTCGCGTCAGATCTGGCTCAAAATGGAAAACAAACGGTCTAACTGCTGACTCGGCCCGAGTCAGGGGTTGACTCAGATTCAGACGCCGAGTCAGCTGCAAACAAACAAGTTCTACTAAGCAATTATCTTATTTATTCGCCCATATTCACCCATGAAACCAAATCTTGCCGGGCTTAAAATTCGCCTTACAAACAGTATCTTTAGAACATCACATGACCTACCGAAATCAAAAGAAAACCCATACTTCAAAACTCCATCAAATAAAGTAAACAAAACAAAAAAAATCATTACAGAATATTACCTACTGAAATCCTGCGTTACACGGATACTTCACATGCATGCTCGTGTCTCGTATGGACACGAATACTGACACTGGCACTCTTTGGATACAAAGCAATTAAAAAAATTAATATTTATGTAAGTAAAACTTTTCTGTGGGTGTAAATAGAAGGTTAAAGTTGCAACTCGTCACTCCTTGGAAGATGTTGTATTGTCTTTGGAAGAGCCCGATTTAGAGCCTTTCATTTTTTATGAAGATAATGCAACTGTTGAGGTCTAGGCAATCATCACTATTATTCCTATCGATATCGAAGTAAGACGTCAGTACTGGCTTATTATGGCCAACTTTTCGTAATCAAAAATTTAACTATGTTAGTTGTCTGCAATCCTAGACTTTTGTTGAGTACTCACTTTTGTTCACGGGAGTACTAACTTATGAATGGACAATTAACATTAAAATTGTGTAATCATTTGTGTTTTTGCATATCTTATGAAATTAGTAATATTTTTATTTATGTGTACTGCCGTGTCCTCGTATCAATGAATTTTTAGAGTTTCCGTATTGGACACACGTATACGTGTCCGTGTCAGACACCCGTGGCGGTTTCCATGTAACGCAGGTCATACCCTACAAGATCTATTAGTTCACCACCAGAGAAAGAAAATTCAGGTTGGATCCAAGCACATATTACAGAATCATGTAACTTTATAGAAGAAAACTATTTCTAGGGTTTAAGTAATTGAAAGATTGGGTTTGATTTCCAAAAGATGAGTTTTGTTATGAGATTAGGGTTTAGGAAAAATGGGTATGGATTTCTGAAAACTTGGGTTTAATTCGAAGATCTCGATTTAGGGTTAGAAAGAAGAAAAAATGAGAGGAGAAAATAAGGAAATTGAAAACAGAAGAGAAATAGAGGATAATAAGGTTGCAATAGACATTTAAGCCCTCAACTAAAGGCAAGTTCAGTTAGGATTTAGTGCAATGCATGTTTAGTTATGAGCAACAAATAATTGTCTGCAAAGAATATATCCATTGTGAACCTGAAACAGGAAAAGCTGCAAAAATCTGGATATGGTGTAGTAAATGTTGTGCGTTATAAGTCTGTCCGTCACAAAAGCAGTCAGCGAAGGGGCAATGAGTTTATTTTGAACTAATTTTGGTCTACTAGTTAACAGCTAAGAAATGATCTTGTAGGCTACATTACATAGGCTAATTGGTATGAAATCTACATTTTTAGGGCAAGACTTAGGGATTAACTTATTTGAGCAGGAATCTAGAGTGGAAAATGTTCTGAACCATCTTGATAACATCAGGACCCACAGTTGGCCACATTTCCTGATAGAAACCAGGAGGGAAACCATCTGATCCTGGTGTTGTCCATGGTTGCATGGCAAAAACAGTTTGCTTAACCTCTTCAACAGTAGGAATTGCCACAAGCATAACATTTTCATCATAGAAATGCAAGATTGAACACAATTCAAATGAGAATCAGTAGAAATATGATTAGTTGATTTACTCATACTAGAAAAGTGATCAAGCGATTCATTAACAATATCAGTCATATAGCTAAGCCAGATTCCAAATTTATTGTGTGAAGAATCTATTTGAGTTCTTCTCTTCCTAAAACTGGATTTATTATGAAAGTATGTCGTGTTTCTGTCATCAAGTTGCGTGGTTTCATCTTTTACTTTTTGTTTCCAAAAGTCTTCTTCTATGTCTAGCCAATGATTGAGAGAATCAGACATATCTTTTAATACTCCATCCGTTCCACTTTAGATGATGTTTTAGGAGTTTTCATGAAGATTAAAAAATGGAAAGAGATATAAAAAAATTCTATTCATACTCATGAGAAAAGTCTCCAAGCATTAATTGCTATTAGTGTATTTAAAAATAAATTTTATAGTTCCAAGACAAAATGTTAGGGTATTGTTGGTAGTTTTGTGGGAAAAATATGAAAACTAGTATTATGGAACAAAAAAATAACCATAAACACTCATCTAAAATGGAACGGAGGGAGTATATCACTGCTAGTATGGGTTCCTGAGATAGAAATATTACTAATCTGAGCCTTGATTTTAGATATTTGAGTACTAATGTCAACAAAGTGATTGTTGCATCCTGCAAATCCTAATGAGTTTGAAAGCTGAGGATCCATTTCTCTTGTCCGACCAACTAATCTTAATAACATCGGAACAAGATGGGTCTCTAAACCAGGTTCTATTTAGCCTAAATGGTTTCTTTGTTGAGTTGTTATCTCAAGATGTCTGGACAATGGTCGCTCCTTAAGTGAAAGAAATGATAAAAGTTTAACATTAGGGAAGTGAGGAAATAAATTCAGAGTAGCCACAGCCCTGTCAAGCCTAACAAAGATGAGCTCATTAACTGACCTTTTATTCGACACAGTGAAAGGATTCTCAATATAATGCATGCTATAAAGACCAGAATTATTAAGAAGGGAATTTTCATCATCAGACAAGATAAAATTTAAGTCTCCTACAGAAATCCAATTGTCTTCATAATTCTGGATAATGTCCGTTAAATGGGAGCATTGGGTAGCTCTATCAATAGGATTTAAAGTGCCTTATGAACAAGTCAGCAAGTAAGGGCTAACTCTTGCATCAAGCTTAATCAAACAATTTATCATATTCAATTGATAATTCCATAACCTTCCACAACAAACATAACCCACCAGATAAACCTATTAGCTCTACACACACAGCACTAGAATACCCATATGTAACAATGTAGAATCTCATTTTATTATACTTTGTTTTTAGTTTCCCAAAAGAAAATCAAGTCAGGAAAGACCATTTGATCTAATAAGATCTTTCAGGAAATTCCTAGTAGTGTTATCTTCAGATTAAGGGTTAGGGATTGAAAATTTAGAATTCAGTGAAAACCTAGTTCATGGCAACTCATTGTTTTTCTTAACGCAGAAAGCTTAAAAGTTATGTAACAAAATAACACACTCAAGATTTATGCACAGTATCTCAAATCTTATCAAACTGAAACATGAACACTTGCAAATATCCCATATATCCTGGATTAAAAGAACAACTCTAGAGCACATGACATGAACATCAATAAAAACAAAGAAAAATCTCTGGATGGAAAAGAAAAATCTGTTACCTGCTCCTCAAAGTCTTAACGCAACTATACAGATGAAGAACTCCTGCTGCTCCTCTCAGTCTTTCTGCATATAAAGAAAAAACAGAAAAAATAATTAAAACCCATATCGATTGACAACAAAAATCGTTTGATAAACAGAAACTAAAAAGAAATCTATCGGTTGGTTTACTTCAACAAATTGAAACCCTAAACCCAAACAGAAGAAGAAACCCTAGAAATGCAAGAAAAAGCAAAAAAAAAAAAAATCTAAAGACGAAAGGAGGAGAAATAAAATAGGAAACTGCTTACTAGAGGTGGTAGTGCTCTCGATGGAGAGGTGGTGATGGAAACTGCTTACTAGAGGAACTTGCATTCCTCTGAAAAGCAAGGAGCCAGATTTCATTGAAACTAATTTAGTTGAAATGCGTACGAATGAAGTTTTTGCTTTTGGTAATCCTTATATTTGGTGTTCAAGAATCCTGGGGAATTAATCTTTGAGAAACCGGATAGGGGTTTTATGAATGATGAATGGTTGTACTTGTATGTTCTTCCTCATACTCGTGTTACAAATTTGGGTAGAGTTTATTCTAATCATTTCCGATATTGCTTAAATGTTTTCACCAAGAACATAAGCTTAATAGTCCTTATAAGTTTTTTAGATGTTGGCAGTTAAATCCTGAGTTTGAGAATGTTCTGTGTAAATCCTGGGCAACTAGAGTTAATGGTTCACCAAGTTTTATCGCACTAGGTAAACTGAAAAATCCAACCCCACCCATACAGATTAAGTCTTGACTCCACGATGCATGACAACAACAGCTGATCTGACTGAATAAATTCCTCAAAATTCTTCAACCTTGACAGAATCACGAGGCATTTCATACGTATCTCTAGCTTTTTGTTTCTTTACCCCAGCCATGATCATAACCTTGTCAGATCTGTAACTTTCAACAGTCACACTTGTGACCTTAACCCATACCAGGACTTTCGTTTTCATTCCTTCAATCCCTGTAAGTTTTCCCCTAGCCAGTGTTGCTTTGACGCGAGTAGCATACCTCATTAGAGATGAATCCTTGAAGAGTACTTCACAAGGGGAGGATAAATGAACAACCAGTTTTCCCTTTATTTCATCAAATTCATAACATGTTATGTTCTTGGGGAAGAGGCCTGGTGGTAGGTTGTATTCTTTGAGAAGATCTGGCAAGGCTTTCGCTGGTTTCCCTACAAACAATACAACAGAAGATTTGGTCAGTTTCATACATGTATCAATGATTCATTAATGCAAAATTTTGTTACAAACACATATATGTACATGACATCAACTAATATATCCGAGTTTTGCCTGTTGCCTGTTAGAATAAAATCATTTCATACATGAGCATAATCGTCTCCAGCGATATGTGGTTATTTGGGGTTCACTATATCCTAATTTTAGTTGCTGTGTCATGTACATAAACACATATATGTACATGACATCAACTTATCTGAACTACTACGATCAGGTCCACCACAAGATGTTGCTTAAAAAAAGGGACTCCAGCAGCATTGGAAGATTCAAGCACACATGTATGATAATCCCTTCTCACCGTTTCACGTTTAGCTAGTTTTGCTTTCTTAACGTCTATCTGCCGACCCACCATTTAAGATAAATCACACATAGAATATGACAAAGGTTTGAAGTTATCTGTTTTCTAGTTCCCTAAGCATGTAATATATATAGCATGGTTACAATAGTATGATTCCTTGCATTACCGAAATCTCCTGGGTGGCATTCCATAAACACGACCTCTAATTTCATCTTCATGTGAGTTAAAGTTACTCCTAACTACCACCGGTGGGTACAGGGGTCCGCCTAAAGTTGGTGCATTTGGTTTTTTTTCACAAAGAAATTGAAGGGTCTACTCGGAAAGCGATCTTGTAGCAAACAGACTGGAAGTGATTACGGAGCAAACTGATTTACCTCCATGAGATCAATGTCTAATTCAACTTCATGATCCCAACACAAAAAAGAAGAAATGTTGATACGAAAAGCCTAATGAAAGACCACTTAGTATTCCCAAAACTTAATAACAAATGTGTAACACCATTGATGCGAACACAAAGAAAATAATCGACAAAGTATTCTAAAAAGAATCAACATAAAATTTTGCATTTTCTATGCACATAAAGAAGTAGAGTTCGGTTGTGGTAGTTGTGCACCTTTTAGCTTGTTGAATAACCATTTTGCTTTCTCCTCAACTGTATTCGAGAAGGTCTGCAACCATGCACATCAATTCAGTATAACACAACACATAATAAGAAAAATCAAGAGAATTCTGTCAGAATCCATGTAACCCACCCATTTTTCTTTTTTTGAAGCTATGACTAGCAGAAAAAGAGTTAACTGGGATACCATATTCACTGGATCATGTGTCATGAAACACTACATTGAACACTAAACCTAGTTGTTTCACATTGACAGTGAAACTCCCACCAAAGCATTACCAATTTTATTTATCAATCTTTCATTTGCCCTAATATTTAATCAACAACACTTTCCTCTCAAATTATCATTTGCAGATTCAATTGGGTGACTTTTGTTTTTAACCAATTCAAGTTGAATTATGCGAAACTAGTTCCGATAACAAAAGAATGTAGAAGTTGCTAGCATTTGCATTAAAGTACCCATCATCAAAATCCAACCTTTGTGTTCTTTCTTCCCTAGAGAAATTTTGTGGGGTTCTTATCAAATCAATCAAAATTGTGTTTCTTCCCTTGAAACCTAACCTTGTGTGTTTGGTACCAAATGTCATACCAAATCAATCAAGGAATGAGATCAACAAAAATACTACTAGTACTAAAGAGATCCGCAGAAAAAGAAAAGAAATGCATTCACTATGGAAGAAGATGAGAGAGGGGAAATTTAAAATAGATGCAGCAACTATCATCAAAAATGGGGGTTTTCTAAAATTCAAGCAGTCATCAACAACAAACAATGTAATAAAGAGAAACATTTGAAGAAATTAGGAAGAGAAAAAGAAAAATCTAGCTTACAGAGATGTCTTCGCCAATGTTAGAGATCTCTTCTTTGGCTTTCTTAGCGATCCAGTAATTCCCAACTTTCAAACTCCCAACCTTTGTTAGAGCTTTCTCCATTTTCTCACAGAGGAAGGAGGAGGCTGCTGCTGCTGCTGCACTGTCACTGATGTCTCTTCTCTTCTTTATGCATTCTTCTAGCAACCACAAAAGCGTGTGGTGCAGAGATAGATAAAAGCGGCGCCCGCTCCAAAAAGAAAATGACAAAACGCAACTACGGGGAATGTTTATTTCAGCCCAACGTATCGACCCTATTGGGAGGCGATTGTTTTTTTTTACTTCGGGTGTTATTATTTTTTTAATACTTCAAAACTTTTAAAAGCAATACGAAGCAAAACAACTTTAAAAAATAAAACAACTTCAAAAATTATTTACAAATCAAAACAACTTCAAAATTTACTCCCTTTTTATTTTTCGATTTAATTATGATGAAAAATTAGTACAAACACTTCTTCCTAATTTTTTTGCTCTATCAATTTCATTTTTAACTATTAATAGAATTCTGCTTTTAACTATTCATTGAAACGGAATATTGTTATTTACCAGGTCCTCAACCGAACCATATACATCTAACTCGAAAATAAAATTATTGCTAACAATAAATAATAAAGTCCTAATATTTTGTTTCAGAATATTTTTATCTTTTGTTTTCAAAAATCATTTTAAAATTTGGTTTCCACCATAGTTTTTAACTTCATTTGAATTAAGTTGGAAAATTACTTCTCCATCTTTTTGATTAGGAAAATTTCTTATTTGGTCCTAGGCCCATATAGTTATTTATAGTAGGGTCCAATCGGATTTTTTTTTATCCAGAGGTCCAAAATTAATTAAAACATGGAAATGTCCATAATGCCCATTACTACCAAACGTGTGTCTACACTGCTTACAAATTTGAGTACATATCTGGTACACTGCTTAAAAATTCGAGTACATATTTGCTACACTGCTTACAAATTTGAGTACATATCTGTTGCACTGCTTAGAAATCTGAGTACATATCTGACGTACTGCTTACAAATCCGATTATATATCTGAATGCTTACAAATTCGAGTACATATTTGCTGCACTGCTTCCAGGTATAGTACAAATCTGTAAGAATCAATGATAAATAAATTAGAAAACGTGTTACATCACATACATTGTGATGATTATAATTTTTCTTCGACTGTATTGACATGCTTCTGGGGGCAAAGCAAGGATCTTCTATTATCGTTTTCTTCTTAATTGCATATAGATTGACTCGCTTTACGTACTGCTACTGTCAATGCCTGCAGACACACAAAAATTAAAACGTTCATCATAGGGGCCATAACTTATGCCCAAACATACAGAGTCTAATTTGAGGAACCATACAAACCAATGCAAATAAAACTCATAATGCACGACAAATGGTCTCCACCAATAAATCCAGAATTTAATGAACCTGAAAAACTGTGGGCTGCACGGTGATATTACTGACTGAGCCATCCTGCTCTGTTGCGGTCTCCACCAATAAATTATGCAGAAATACATCGAAGTCTGGTCAACAAAAGCAGCAATCTCATAGAAATCCAGTCATAATATAACTGAAAAACTATATTACTTCTGCTGAAATAAGTCGTGCAACTATGTTTTTTGTTTTTGCTAATTTCTTACAGTTAATCGACAACCAAAAAACTAAACTGGAAGCACATAATTGGCATTCTTGATGCCCCTGCCATTAATCCAAAGCATCTAATACACAAACAGTTAATACATTAAGAAAAAGAAAAAAAACATTAGTATCAACAATAAGAAGACATTTACAGCATAAGCTGCGCTTTACCCCGAAGCTAACATTAGTAGTTTTCCTCAATCATAGCCATAAAGAATTTAAAAGGGGTGTAATTAAATTCAAATCACCATGGGAGGTTATCAATGATTTTACCTGTCGATTGTTACCACATAATGAGAAATTTTTTATCAACAGTAGCTTAATCAAATCTACGAAGAGCCGAATCTGAAACGCAGGAGACATTAATTTAACATCTAAAATAAAAATGGTTCTAAGCAAGCACAGGGATTGCAATTCGGTGGATCAATGAAGGAACCCCAACCTTGAGCGTTACTGAGAAAAGTACACGTCTGTTCCAACAACGAAGTTCTCTATGTCACATTTGTTATGCAACTCAGACATGCGCACATATTAATAAATTTAATCTGCTTGCAAGGCTCTATTATTGTCATGGAAATATATACTCGATAGGATAATAAAATAGCAAAACCCAAACTCCTGAATCATCTAATATCAATATAGAAGACAATGGTCATGGAAAAAATCAATTAATGTTCCACTGAAGAAGAATTCTTTTCAAATACATCTAAATCAATTCATGAGTTCTACGCCATGTCTCCAATTTATGCTCATTTCCTAAGCTTTATCAAAACCATTGTTTCATCTGATGTGTTCAACTTAGTCAGCATTAACAACTGTCCAGATGATAAATAAGAAAGTTAAGTTAACATATTAACTTAACCAAACCTGTGAGAGCAATCATTCTACACCAGAAAATCCCTATTATTGTGGCGATTTTTCAATAGTATTTTTCTCATCTTTGGTCGACTCTTCCTGCAAAGGAAAAATAAAGAAATGGTTAACCATTTAGTTGTATATAGAGTTGATAAAAAAAAGATCAACATTGGTGTCAGGGAGAACAGACTGGAATTAAAATGCATTCTTAAAAACGACAATCGTTGCAAGATAGGAATATTCTTTGGTAGTAATTAACTTAAGGTTAGTTATTTGTATACACGACTCATGGAGACTGTATTGGCTAATGCAACTCCATAGCAGTTGGGGTTTTAGTTCAATATTAACAGCTCAACACCATAGTACCAACTCCATATGCTCATCATCAACGACCAGTTGTCTCCCAGCCAACTTTGATGTCGTTTGATACATACCAATGGAGTAACGGTGGTTTTGAGCAGCAAAAACAACACACGGCAAAAGGAAACACCAATGAAAGCCTATTCTACACAGTAATCTACTTTTCATGGATTTCATAGGTACATCAGCGGGAGAAAAAGAAGCAATACCAAAAGGAGGGAAATTAAACCATGGTTGTACTTGCAAAATGGCGAGTACAAACCTGTATATGAATACGTACCGCGTAAAACACATCAACAAAACTAGAATCTATTTCAGTATTTCACACACGTACTGAATCAAACACAACAAAAAGCACTTACTATCACTATGTGACATATGTACTAAAGATTCTTGAATTACAAATCAACTGCATGACAAGAATAGGTGACGGATCTATAAAAATAAGAGAATCGAAAGACATATTACCGTATTTAACATACTTACTGAAGGATAAGACTAAAAAGGTGACAAAACTATGAATCAAACACAACAAAGAGCACTTCATATCAGTATCTGACATATGTACTTGTGGATAATAACATCTGAATCTACAAACAAGCGTGGTTTTGAAGCGAAAAACAAAAAGATAATCAAATTAAGGAAGTTCTTTTCAGTATTCCATATATGTACCTATGATTCATAAGTAAAAATCAACTGCATGTCAAAAAAAACTTATAAATCTACAAATACAAGAAAATCAAAACAGTTATACCTGAGTATTGCATATATGTACTTCTATATCAAGCAAAAAAAATTTAAAAAATTATAAATACCACAAAATTAAAGCAATTTTTATCAGTACTCCATATATGTACTGCTGATCCAAACAATTTGTAACAACAAACAAGCATGATCTGAACTATTTTCATCAAAAACTACCAGTACATCATATATGTATTGATGGTTCATAAAGAAAAACAAAGTGAAAAAAATCTAAAACTAACAAAAAGAAACTAGTATAGGCAAATCTCATAACGAAATAAACAAAAAATGTGAGGATCCATCTACATCTGACCTATTTTCACGAGAATAAATTAATCAAGCATGGAGATCGAAAAATCAAACATCAAAAAGGACCATATATATGTACAGATCGAAAAAATCACCAAACAATGCAAGATCAAGAAAAAGAAAAAGAAAATAGGTTCCTATTCATATCATCACCATCATCATTCCCAATATTTTCAATCATTCAGATTGTGTCCAGCACACAATACAACAATAATTTGATTGATGATGATAATTTCTTCCTAAATCTCATCAAATATAAAAATCTTTTTTGCTGAATACCTGGGGCTTAACTTGATTCATGTCTATGAACGCGAATTGAAACAGAAATGAGTTAAAGAGTGTGAGAGAACTTACACCGGAGTGAATCCCAGGGCGATTGGTAGTACTCTTGAAAGTAGTGAAAAGAGACATACAACAGATCAAAATAACAATGAGTGCAACAGATAATCGTTCTAATAATCCACGAAGTCTTCAGAGTTGTTTAAGCTGTCGATTTCCTCTCCTTCCAAACACATCTCCTGCCCTGAAAAACAAGCAAATACTCAGATGAGATGAGATCAGATCTAATGAGCACTAGAATTATCCTAATGCAAAAAACTAGAAATTAAAGAATGAAGAAAATGAATGAAGAAAAAACAAGATTTCCCGCATCAGTAGAGGAGAGGGAGAGGGGGGGGGGGGGAGAGAGAAAATGAATCTGAGAAGAAAAAGAATATGGAGAGAAATTGGCTTATGTTTCTGTTATATATAGTAAAGGCTATTTTGGGAATTCTAAAAATGCACGTAATATTTACACACGTGTGCATGACCTGGGCTTAAAAAATTAGGTCCATTTTTCTCTTTTCTTTTAATTATGGACCTACCGTTACTAAGCTTTAGTGGGTGGACCTGCCACTAACTAAGAACACTAGAATAGTACCTATTGGTAATTCCTAATTTTGATTAATGACAGTTGGGTTGAGATATCAGAAATCCAAATTAGCAGAAAAATAATGGTATCTAGATGTACATAGACTTAGAAGAACATGCCATGTTATTTTATGTACTATTATTATTCTTTCTTTGCCGACCAGCTTAGAATTGGCGCAACCATTATTTCTTTTCCAAAATGTAAAAAATAAATGGCTTCCGGGAATAAATCAGAGACACTTAAAACTGTACTCAAATACAAAGTTTGTATATTTGTAGACAAGACAACAAAAATAGAGATAATGACAGACCAACGTCCATGCACCAAGTAATTACAGATTTTGGTTTTCATAATGAGGTGCATCTCAAGAACCATAATTTCAACTCCATCTTTGTATTCCAATGTCTTTCCAGCTAAGAATTTGCTGCCAGGGCAACCGATTCTTTATCAATCCTAAGATCAAACTACAACCAGAACCATCCTAATTTCTGCATACCAACAATGGCAGTTGGCTTTGACAATATACCCTTTTATTAACATCGCATTCAAAACGAATCATCAACACCTATTTACAATGTCTTTTGGGCACCCTAATGTGACCAAAGGAGCTGCACTCCACAAAGATGTTTATGATAAACAACCATCTTATAGGGGTTCAGACTGAATTTATCATTTACAAGTAAACCACATCAGTAGGCTCCCTGGTCAGCAAGTCAAAATGCTTTGTATGGGTGATAACATTCAGCGTTCCAGCTAACCCAAGAAAGTTGGTTGGACTATGAGAACAAGAATCTGTACCTTGTAATTTGGCAGAGCAGGATGTTGTCCACATTACTCTTTTCTTGTAATAACTAAACGAGTTAGCTGAACCAGATCTCGCCTTGATCTTCTAACGTCCAAATTATCAGTCTCGGATGATAAACAATATATCCAGATAAGCAGATATATCTTACTTTATGTTTGTATTTGAAACAAACATAAAGACTAAAATTGGACTATGTGACTGGCTCTACGTTGAAGTTTGTTGACATACCTTACTTTATGTTTGTATTTGAAACAATTAGAGAGTTCGTGACCCTTAATAGTGCAGCAAGGACATGTCAAGGTGGAGGACGTCTCAGACACCATAGTCGAGCATGCTGCTAGGCAAAGCTGAGTACCTGAAACATGAGGGTAAGAGTTTTCATTTGTAAGTGAAAAATACATCATACCCACTAGCGATTTTGATGTTGCATCATCAGGAAAATTTTCAAAATTGATACGAGTATTGCTACAGTTATCAAAATTGATATTTTCACCAAGGAGTGCTACACTTGATTTCTCATCCTCTGTCGAATCATATATGGACTTGAAGCGTATATATATGGAGATTCCCCTACACCATTGCACTTGACGCTTATATATGGGTGAACAAACATTGCATGCTTGAGCTTTTGGTACTCCGAACATAGTATCATCATCATGAATGGTTCTAATTTGGTCCTAATTCATGGGTGACAAAGTAGCAGAAATCGTTTTTGACCAACGGATAAGGAGAACGACCGAAGACTATTACGGCGCATTTAGGTGGAGGGAGGAAGTTAAACCTTATGAAGTAGAGAGTGGAACTTCCTGGTCAGGTCAACAACCACTGACCTCAATCTTCCTCTCGTCTTCTTGTAACATATTTTTTTATACTAATAATCTTTAATTTGGACAGAACAAGGAAATATTTTCTCCGTCCGAGTTATATATAGGCGTAAAATCAACATATCTTAAATTAAGAAAAAATATACTAGGTTTTATAAAAACTTATCTCGTTTTTTGTTTTATTACTTTTTATATTCTCAATATTAAGAATGTTACCTTTCATATACTAAGAATATCAAGTTAGATGTGGTGATATCTATGCGACGTTAATAAAGGCATATATATTGAAAATAACCTAGAAATATGGACTCCTCCTATCTAGTTGGACAAGTACAAATGTCTTCTCCGCCTATATAACTTGGGCGGAGGGACTAGTAAACATTACTAATACTAATTTTTATTCAAAGCACGATAGGCAAATACACACACAGTACAGATCAGAGATTTTTTTATTACTGTTTGAAAGAAAATTATAAAAAAAATTATTTTATGACATGAATGAAGTAGAGCTCGCTATAATTATGCAATGGAAATGAGGAGGCTAGGCCTCCAAAAATAAAATAAAATAAACATGTAAAAAGATAATCTATGAAGAGTAAGCTATGAAGAATCTCAAGAATCGCAACCAATACTTGAATGAATGAACTGTTAAGGCCCCTCACTTAGCAAACATGGCAATGCCGACTAAAGCTTTATGTATATCTCTCTCCGTATAGAAGGTTCAAATTGATTAAGAATACTAATTATCTTGTATACACGTGGCACAATCTAAACAAGCATGTGTCAGATAACATAATGGTCAAAGCAGCAGTTGGATACCGGAAGCAGGGAATCAATCCTTCACTACTTTATAAAATCTCGATGAGAGATTAGATCGACGGTGTTGAACTATCCTAGGTGTCATAGGCGGATTAGAGGTCTACTCAGCATTAAATGCAACAATAACATGACCAGGCACGTGGGTTTCGCTCACGTGGACCCATAATACGTGGCACTCTCTGGATGGAGTTGGTAAACGACCAACGAGGATAATAGATTGACCAATGACCATCAAATATATCTCGATGAAACTAAAGACAACGCAAATATGTCTCGGATATTGAGGGAGTTATAAATAGTTAGCCTTATCTCAAGAAAAGGGACATGCAATTACTAATAGTGGGTTAGGTAGAGCGTATAATTGTATTGAATATTGAGAGATAGAGTACTACTTGCTATTAGCTTGATTTAGTACCTTTGATGGCATTTAATATATCGTAACCACACTCGTAACCTTTAATACAATCACTACTCATTACCTCGTAGATGTAGGCGAAAGCCGAACCACTATTCTCTTGTGTTATTTATTACTTTACTTATAAATTCACACTCACTACATCCCCTGGTTCACACTCACTGCTTATTGATTTAGATAATCTTTAATTTATAATGTATATTTTTATTTTATTTTATTCTTCTTTCCGTTTGAGATTAGGTCTAGCCCTTTTATTTATGTTTTTCATTCCTTTGGTTGGTACGAGAGCTTATAACTTAAATGAAACTAATTTTTTTTTAAAGAATTATCATTATCATACTTGTTGGACTGGAGTATACCAACCTAATCGGGGCTAAGGATTTTAATCCCAACCAAGATAGTGGGATAAGGGGCATCTAAAAAGTGTAGAGGTACCTCAGTGCCCTTCTTCCTTAGGTTGTGACATGTGTTTTTCATTTTAATTTTTTTAAATTTTTTTAGAAAAATATTTTAATTTGCTTTTCAACATTTAAATTATTTATAAAAATACTAAAATCTATTAAATGTAGTATTGATAGGAAAGAGAAGAGAACTTATTCATTACATATGAGATACATATTACATAGGAGTAAGCCTCTATGTATAGACTAGGGTGTAAACCCCAGTTACATAAAGATGAGTCGAACACATGTGTTAAAGGACCTATAACACTTCCCCTTGGCTATTGACTTAGATGACCACTGTTTCTAAGTCAATTAACTCATTAAAACCTCGCTAAGAAAACAGGTAGGCCGAAACGAACACGTTGTATTATAAGGGTAAATTAATAAACTGACCAACTTCCTTCCATATAATTAATAGAGGGCCAGAAAATTTAAGTTTTTTATAAAGTGGCCTTTCAATTAGTATTGACATCAGGACCCACTAGGTTGGTAAACAAAAGTTGATTTAGTCAATTATTCCACTGAAATTACCACCATGTCCTGATAAAAACTGAATAAAAATCCTTCAAGTAAAAACATCATCTTCACATCTCTTTATTTTCATCTTTCTGCTCTTCTTTAGCAACAAATTATACATCAATAAGAATAATTTCAGAAACTCATGCAGGGATCAAAACAAACAATTCTCATGTTTTGATGTCTCGTTGAACTAGGGTTTCGAAGCAGGGATCAATTCAAACAACTCAGGCAGGGATCAGTTCGAACAAACCCAATTCGAACATATCTTAGTCAAGGAAGATTTGGTGATCGAAAAATTTGTTGACTGGATGAATTGATAAATAGGGACGAATTGCTATGGATTTTGATGTTTTGGGTCTTTTTGGATCAATTAGGATTTCAACATTTGGATACGAAACTATTAAATTTTGAGAAATTGATTCACGAGAATTTTGTCTATGATACTTTGCTTGTTTTCGCTGAACTAGGATCTGCTTGTTTATGGCGAATTTGGTTTGTTTGTTTTTGATTGACGGATTTGGGAATTTTAAGCTCCAGTAAAATTGAGATTTTTGATTAACGGATTTGGGAATTTTAAGCTCCAGAAAAATTAAGATTAAATGGTTGCAGTTGAAGTTGATAATGAATATATGATATTAAGGTATTTTTTGAGAGTTTTGAACGAATTGAAAATATGGTTGTTGTCGAAATTAGAAAATTGTGGCAGCGAAGAAGACACAGATGGGCAACATACTCATGTTTGTTGTATCACCAACCAGACGTATAGCAAGTGTTTGATAGAATGCCTGAACCACCTGTTTATCTGGCAGTGGCTACAAGAAGCTTTTGGCATCCAGTGAGACATGAAGCTTTTGATACGAGTTTGAAAATGACAGTGTTGTGGCTGGATATGAATTAGAAAACAATCTAGACGAGAGTATTAGTCGGAAAATCAATGAAAACGAGTTCTGCTGATGCTTAAGATTGACAACCAGAAAAAGAAAAAGAAAAAGATGTTTAAACTTTACGGGACTTCTTAGTATTTTTCTAAATAAGATAATTAATACATGTCCACTTAACTGTCTTACCCGCTTTTAGGAAAAAAAAAACTGCCAATTTCTTAATTATAATTCAAAATATTGGCCATTTTATTAAAAAGCCCATATACTGTAACAGCGGAATATACTAGGCAACTTCCCATTCAAAATGTTGGCCATTGTACGAGGCAGCCTCCCGAGATAGCTAAAAGGAACAAATAGTCACAAAGAAAATCAAAACTGTTAATATACAACATGGACTATTAGAAACACTCATTGGTACATTGACAGCCGGATATCAATAAACTAAGGCGAAATATGGAACCACAAAGTTAAAGACAAACATCCGATCATTTTTGGAAAGTAGGTAGCAGTGAAAATGACAAGACCTATTAGGACTAACATCTCAGGTCTTTACTTTGGGCTGTGCCTACAAGCAGAGTAAAAAGAAAAAAAACACAGTAAATAGGTTGCATTTCTCTTCATGCTTTTGGATAATTACAATGAATAATACATGATGCACCGATAGGAGTGGATGCAAGCACAGAAAGCAACGCCAAAGATTTTATGGTGACCTAACTTTAATGTTCGAAAAAGAATAACCACCATCATGCGTAAGAAGCCCAATCATGTGTAGTAAGGTAGAGTGCACTCACCGTCGCAGCTCTTGATCGTCTTTACTTGCGTCCATCATATCCACGTCACCTAGTGATACATTTCTGGAATGACTTGACATGGGTAATCCATGGCCATTGACATGGCTTGCTGAAACAGTACAATTTTCTCATCCTGTTAACAAAATTTCGTTAGACATAACACCTATTGAAACCCAAGGCAATAGGGAATAACTGTTAGCGACTTATCTGGCAATTAATTGTATTGATTCCCAGTTTAATAGGTTTCCTAGTTTACTAGTTCATTCTTTACTTAGTCTTACGTAGATATCTCCATATTTCCTTTTTATTCTGTGAATATCTTTATCTTTTGTAACTTATTTAGGAGAATCTTATGTAATCTGATTCTGTATAAATATCATTGAGAATAAAACTCCTAAGTTCACAGTTGTGAAACACAAGAACACTGTTTCTTATTTTCTTAGTTTCTTCATGGTATCTTCGTGCTAGGTTACGATCAACGTCTCTTCCTCCATTCCTTTGCATATCAGCAGCACTTCTTCATCAACAATGGGAGATATCAGTGACCAAACCCCAGACAACAGCAACAATGGCAAAGGCGTTGTTGATGTTAATCCTCATCTTCATCCTTCAAGTCCATACTTTGTTCATCCTGCGGACAATCCTACCACCATTCTTTTTCAACCAGCTCTCACAAGTGATAACTATGCCACTTGGGTTAGAGGATTTCGTAAGGCCTTGAGTGCAAAAGCCAAACTAGGATATATTGATGGCACTATTGTCAAACCAGACATTCCAGCGGATATCCCATACTGGCAACGCTGTGATGATCTTGTTGGCAGTTGGGTTTGCAACTCTTGTGAACCTGAGATTGGTCGTAGCATCATGTCTTTTGATACTGCACATGAGATGTGGATGGACTTGAAGAGCCGGTTTTCTCAATCCAATGCAACAAAATTGTATGCTATCAAGCAGTCAATTTCTCACCTCAAACAGGAGCATTTACCTGTTGCTCAATACTACACCCAGCTCAAGACACTTTGGGATCAGTTGGACTCTTTTCGACCTACTACACCATGTATTTGTCATGCTGGTAAGTCTTTCCTTGAACACCATAATCAAGACCGTGCTATGGAATTTTTACAGGGTCTTCAAGACCGTTTTTCTGCCTTGCGAAGTCAACTTCTTGTCACTGAGCCATTACCATCGGCTGCCAAGTTATATAACCTTGTTCGTCAGGAAGAAGAGCAGCAGGGTATCAATTCTGCTGCTGTTCCCATCGTCGAGTCTGCAGCCCTAAGCACTGTTCGCACAGACAATAGGCATCATCGTTTCCCTTCGCAGCCTAGGCCTATTCACAGCAGCCCAAATGGCAACAAACGTCCAAGGCCGTATTGCGATCATTGTAACAAACACGGTCATACTAGACCCTTCTGCTGGAAGCTTCACGGCTATCCGAATGATTCTTCCAAGGCTGCTGATTCCCATGCTTTGGCGACTGTTGCTGCCCCTGTCCAGGTCCCTGCTGCTGTCCAGGTACCTACGATTACTGCTGAACAGTATGCCCAACTTCTCAATCTGCTGAATCCCACCAGCAGCGCTGCTGCTTCTCAGACAACAAACTTTGCTGGTACGTCTCCTAAATTTATCTCTATTTCTTTACCGCGTGTTTTTGCTTGCTCCATGAATACTTGGATTGTTGATAGTGGTGCTACACATCATATTTGTTCTTCTATATCATCCTTTAATACTTATGCGATGGTTGATAAACCAATTGAGGTGCAATTGCCAGATGGATCATTTACATCTGTGAGTCATGTCGGTAATATTGATTTATCACCTACAATCAAATTACTTGATGTTCTCCATGTTCCAAGTTTTAAATTTAATCTTATATCGGTTAGTCAATTAACCAAGACAACCAAGTGTTGTATTCAATTTTTACATGATTCGTGTATATTCCAGGACCTTCAAACGAACAAGGAGATTGGATGGAGTAGGCGCATTGCAGGCCTCTATCCTTTTAGCTTCCGCCCTTCTGTTTTCTCTTTTACTGCAAATAACAAGCCAATGGATATGTGGCATTGCCGTTTAGGCCATCCCAATGAGGATTGTTTTCGTTTATTATCTCGCACTTTTAATTGTATTGATTCCAAGCACACTCATTCTTGTATTGTATGTCCTTTGGCTAAACAAACAAGGTTATCATTTAATAAAAGTACTTCTTCATCTTCTTATGCATTTCAACTTGTCCATTCTGACATTTGGGGACCATTTTCGGTACCTTCATCTACTGGTGCCAAATATTTTCTCACTATAGTTGATGATTACACTTGATGTACTTGGGTTTATCTCATGGTTGCCAAATCTGAGACTCTAACATGTTTACAGAATTTCTTTAAATTCGTAATCAGACAGTATGGCCAAAAGATTACTACCATATCTTCTGGAAACCATGTTAAATTCATTCCCCAGCTACAAACTTTTCGTTCTGATAATGGTTCTGAATTTAAATCCAAAGAACTTCAATCTTGGTTTCAACAGAACGGCATTTTACATCAGACAAGTTGTGTCTATACGCCTCAACAAAATGGGGTTGTGGAACACAAACATAGACATCTCCTCAATGTAGCTCGAGCTCTCCGTTTTCAGTCTAATGCCCCATTGCATTTTTGGGGTGAATGCATATTGACTGCGGCATATTTGATCAATAAAATGCCAACTCCAATTTTATCTCATAAATCTCCTCATGAAACACTCTTAAAAGCGACACCATCCTATTCTCATTTACGGATTTTTGGATGCCTATGTTTTGGTAGAAATCCACGACCCTTACACAAGTTCGATTCTCGTGCTAAACCAGGCATTTTTGTTGGTTATCCTTATAGTCAAAAAGGCTATAAAATATATGATCTTGAATCCAAATCGATTTACATATCAAGAGATGTAGTATTTCATGAAACAACTTTTCCATTTCATGATCTAAGTACTATTCCGCAACAAACAGTCCATCCACCTATCCGCGACTCTGATCTTGCTTTCTTCGACTCAGTATTACTTCTGTATCCATCTGTTGCTCGTAGGGATAATTCTAACCAGAAGTCTTGTAGATTGGTAGAATCTCCAGGTATCATACAACAGGATTCTCCTGTACCTTCTACGCTTACTTTACCTGCAGAAATAATCTCCTCCACAGAAATTTTTTTGCCGGACGTATTGCCATCTGATTCACAAAATGGCATCAATTCTACCAATCTTTCACCTAATCACTCACAATCTTCTGTTTCTTCTACGTCTAATGACCCACCACCACGGCCAATCCGTACAAAATCCGCACCTTCATATTTGAAGGATTATCATTGCACTATTCCAAAATGCAATTCTACCTCAGTTTATCCAATGACTGAATATTTGTCGTTTGACAAATTTTCACCCGCTCATAAAGTTTTTCTCGCTGCGGTGATTCTTACAGAAGAACCCAAGACATACTCGCAAGCCAAGCTATGCCCTAAATAGAGAGCAGCTATGGCCAAAGAAATTCTTGCTCTACAAGCTAATAACACTTGGATTCAGGTTGATCTCCCGCCTGGTAAAGTGGCGATTGGCTGTAAATGGGTGTTTAAAATCAAGTTTAATGCGGATGGTACAGTGGAACGATATAAAGCTCGCCTAGTGGCAAAAGGTTATACTCAACAGGAAGGTATTGATTTTTACGATACTTTTGCACCTGTTGCTAAACTTGTCACAATGCGTGTCTTATTGTCCATTGCAGCCATTAGAGGTTGGTCTCTCCATCAACTTGACGTAAATAATGCATTCCTTCAAGGAGATCTTGACGAGGAAATATATATGAAACTCCCACCTGGTTTAAGTTCTGAAGGGAAATCCAAAGTTCTTAAACTAAATAAATCTTTATATGGCCTGAAACAGGCTTCTAGGCAGTGGTTTGCCAAGCTTTCTTCCGTTCTAGTTGCTGAAGGATTTCAAAAATCGTTGTGTGACAACTCTCTCTTCACATATCATAAAGGCAACATATCAATATTTGTCCTTATTTATGTGGACGACATAATTATAACTGGTAATGATGATATTTTCATTACTTCTCTCAAATTAAGACTTGCGTCTTATTTTTCAATCAAAGATTTGGGGAAATTACAATATTTCTTGGGCATAGAAGTTTCTCGTTCTTCCAAAGGAATTTTTCTATGTCAACGGAAATATATTCTAGATATCTTAAAAGATTCTGGACTCACTGGTGCACGCATCTCTTCATTTCCCATGGATGCACACCTGAAACTCACACCTGAGAATGGCACACCTTTGCTTGATCCTAGTGTCTATCGGCGCTTAATCAGTCGTCTACTATATCTTACAGTAACACGACCAGATATCACTTATGCAGTGAATTATCTCAGTCAGTTTATGCAAAATCCGCATTCTTCTCATTTGGATGCTGCTCATCATATTTTAAGATATCTCAAAGGTACAATTGGCCATGGAATATTTCTGGCTTCCTCAACTCCTTTAATACTAAAAGGATACACCGATTCTGATTGGGCAGGATGTCCAATGACGCGACGATCTACTACCGGTTATCTTGTTACTATAGGTAACAACCCAGTTTCATGGAAATCTAAAAAGCAACCCACTGTTGCTCGTTCATCCGCTGAGGCTGAATATCGTGCCCTTGCACATTTAACTGCAGAACTACAATGGCTTCGTAACTTGTTTCAGGATTTGCATATTCCTTGCACTCTTCCAATCATTGTTTCCTGTGACAGTCAGGCGGCTATTCACATTGCTCAAAATCCAGTGTTCCACGAGCGGACTAAGCACATCGAAATCGATTGTTATTTTGTACGGGAAAAACTGCTCAACGGCTTAATCAAACCAACACATCTACAGTCTTCGGAACAGCTTGCAGATTTATTCACCAAACCTTTAGGAGTCAAGCAATTTCAACATTTGGTTCGCAAGTTGGGTATTCGATCTGGATCTACTCCTCCAACTTGAGGGGGGGTGTTAGCGACTTATTTGGCAATTAATTGTATTGATTCCCAGTTTAATAGGTTTCCTAGTTTACTAGTTCATTCTTTACTTAGTCTTACGTAGATATCTCCATATTTCCTTTTTATTCTGTGAATATCTTTATCTTTTTTAACTTATTTAGGAGAATCTTATGTAATCTGATTCTGTATAAATATCATTGAGAATAAAACTCCTAAGTTCACAGTTGTGAAACACAAGAACACTGTCTCTTAGTTTCTTAGTTTCTTCAATAACTTAATCGAACACATATAATCATTTAATTTTTTTTATCATGTATTATATAAGACCTAACTGGTGAGCCTAATGGATTCCAGAGGTGAACAGACAATCCATGGTTGAGCTTTTGGTACTCCAAGCATAGAATCATCATCATGAATGGTCCTAATTTGGTCCTAATTCATGGGTGACAAAGCAGCAGAAATCGTTTTTGAAAAGAATCGTACGAATTAGAAACAACGGATAAGGAGAATGGCCGAAGACTATTACGGCCCATTTGGGTGGATGGAGGAAGTCAAACCTTATCAAGTAGAAAGTAGACCAGGTCAACAACCCCCGACCTCAATCTGCTTCTCGTCTTCTTTCAATACTTTTTAGTATAATAATACTTTAATTTGGACCAGAATACAGAAATATCCTCCAAAAATTGAGTATTAATAATACTCGGAGAGGATACAGACCAACTCTAGTTATTCTACTCTAGCATGTTTTGGTACAATTTCAGCTACATTATTAATTACACACTTTCCGCATATAACAACACTTCCAATAGGTAAATAAATTTAAAAAGAATCTTTGATCCTTAGGATCATATTGCGCAATCTCCGATCAATATTGAAATTTCCTTTGATTACAGTATCCATCACCAGCTTAGAGTCCAGTTCAAAGCAAACAACCTCTTCTCCTAGATCCTTCACCTATCTCACGGTATGCCTGTCAAAGTCCTTTACTCTCTGCCTTCTCTGCATTGTCTATTGTTTTCTAGGGTGGATACATCTGGAGTTCCTGTGGCTAAGAACCCTAATCAGAAATTCGAAATTCGACAACGCCTGGAACATGATTCATAAAAGTCAAATCCGGTCAATGATTCATGACAAGTCAATGATTCGAAATAGCATATATGCGTGTATAATTCGATTTAAAGATACTAACTCGGTTGAAAATTCGGCATAGATAAAATTAATAAAAATACAATTTTAAGTTCATGCTAGACTAAAATTATGGCTTAAAAAATGTATTCGGGAATTTAAAAAAAGTCACTCACAGACACATTCTCTTCATTTTCATACTCCGGAGGGAAATCTGATTCTGGAAGATTTGAAAGAAATTGATTTTTCTGTAACTGTAAGCTCTTTTCTCTGTATCTATCAGGTTGAATTTCTGTTTTAGTTTTTTATTCTAGTATAGGGTTTGATTTTGGGTTTGTATTATATAATATTACCATAGTTCTTTTTAACATACAAATTGTTTGATGAAATGCCGATTTTTTCAGTCGGAACGAATTAATTTAGTTTTTTTTTGTTGGTTGGTTTGAATTTTATTATGGATTGTTAAGATGGGATTGAGGGTTTATGGTGAATTAGGGGTTTAAGGATTTTAGTGGAGTTATTGGATAAAACCCTAGAAGGGAAAAGTAGGCATGGAAAATGAGAATGTTTTTTTGGACAGATAGTTACTTATCAAAGTGTCTCCAAATTTTTTATAGAAAAGAGATTGGAGATTTTTTCTGGACAGTTGTCACTTTTTTTGATTAACCACAATACATATTTTGTGCAGGAAGTGGCTATTGTTTTGAAAGAAGAAAGAAAAGAAATAGGAAGAAGAAAGAAGAAGGATTTCTTATTATGTGTGTATATGATTACAATAGAATGCTCTCTATTTATAGGGAAAAGAATATGAGCATTTACATGAGCATTTACAATGACATTAAGGCATGCACCTATTTACTACCTATTACTACTAATGGTGGTGATTACAAAGTAAAGAGGGAAGAGAGGAGGTGAAAGGTTGATGGTGTAAGTGTGGTGTAAATCCACCAATCTATTATTCCATAACACTCCCCCTTGGATGACACCACACTACTTAGATTGTCTCGTTAAAACCTTGCTAGAAAAACCCGGTGGGAAAAACCTATGCGAAGGAAAAAGAGTACAAAAAGTGATATGGACAAGCATATGTTGCCTCGTTAAAACCTTGACAAGGAAAACCCAGTGGAAAAAAAAAACCTTGACGA
This sequence comes from Papaver somniferum, assembly GCF_003573695.1. Lineage (NCBI taxonomy): Eukaryota > Viridiplantae > Streptophyta > Magnoliopsida > Ranunculales > Papaveraceae > Papaver > Papaver somniferum. The sequence goes on along the minus strand of NC_039364.1, from coordinate 260,041,808 downwards.
AGGAAAAATAGTACAACGTGATAAGTCCAATAAAATACCTATTGAAAGACGCTCCCCCTGATGGATACTTCGGAAAATCTTGGCTTACAAATCTTTAAGACGACGCATTCCAATCTTGTGAACCAATTTATTGAATGTTGAAGTAGGTAATGCTTTGGTGAAGAGGTCTGCTAGATTGTTAATTGAACATACTTGTTTAATATCAATCTCACCATTCTTCTGTAGATCATGTGTGGAGAAAAATTTCGGAGAAAAATGCTTCGTTCTATCACCTTTAATGAAACATTCCTTTAGTTGTGCAATGCAAGCAGTGTTGTCTTCGTATAATACTGTTGGTAAGTCTTTAATTGAACGAAGTCCACATGATTCTTGAATGTGATGTATTACTGACCTTAACCAAACGCATTCATTACTTGCTTCATGGATTGCTAATTTCTTGGAGGCGATTTGTATAAATAGTTGATGTAGTTTCTTCAACAAAGTGACAAGATATGAATACCTTATCATACGTGAACAAAAATCGTATTTGTGAGAAGGAAATCCAAATGCTTAGGAGATGATTAAATTGATTTGGTTTAATCAAATATGGGCATCCACTAAACAACCAAAATTGATACAACTCCCCCTTGGATGACCATCATGTTGAATTAAATTGCTTTACTAAAACCTTTCCAGTAAAACCCGATGGGAAAAATTTTGGGCGAAGGAAAAAGAGCATAAATATCAACATTTTGAAACAAAATTAAACGTCAATGAGATGTTGCCTCGTTAAAACCTTGTCAGGAAAACCACATGGGATAAAACCTGAAAACGATGGAAAAAGAGTACAAATTTTGACGTAAATATGGATGCTTACTCAACTATATGAGTTTTACAAAAGAAAAGCATCAAAATAATAACTCTAGTTTATTTCAAAGACGAGTTTAAGCTATCATAATTCTAACTGCAGATTGTTGAAAATAAAAAAGAAATAGAACTTATGCTGCTAAAGGGTGGATTTTAATGTTAAAGTTGATAGCATCAACTAATCCGGATTTTTGGTTTCGTACCAAATTTCTAAAAACACAAAGGATTGTTAAACCAGATATAATCGAGTCAGGTGGCTGCCTGGATATAATTTGAATCCTACAAGGATTAGAAATTAGAAAATATTCGCCGAATGCAATATGAGTCATTCAAAGACTACCACTCCAAATGCATTCTTCAGGGAGAAAAGAATATTATTGAATCAATCGTTTGGTTTGAGTAAAAATAAAACTATCAAATCGTTTTTAATACGATTAGTTTCTCTTAATAACGCATCACGACTACACCAACCTGTAATTTTAAGAATTCAGGCTTGCACGTTTACGGTGTTAAATCTTGGATCCATAAATCGCGCTATTCAAGAGATTTCAATCCAACATAATTTGAATTTTGTGCATACCGATCACATATGTCGATATTTCTCTGCAGAAGGGTTGACAAACAACCATCATTTCTTATTTCAGTAGCTACTGTGAATAATCGACAATCATATTAACTTACTGTGATCCCACATAATTCTCAAATTAATGTATATATTGAAAATTCAAATAATTACTGGTACCAGCCCGTGGGAATTATAATCTCCCCGTCTTCCAATGAGGAAGTATGAACTAAGATAATGTGGATCGTAATTTGATAGACTCATTTCGAGCACTACCTGTAGTCTCTTGTAGAGCATTACCTATCGGTTAGATGTGACTGGATATTCCTCTTCAAGAGGCAAAAACTTATACAAAAAGCTATAAGACATATTTTCGCGCCTATTTAATAGCAACCTTTTTCAATTTGATCATAATGGGATAGAAACGTCTGGCAATGTATAGTCTCCCCCTGATTATGGCGGAAATATGATCATCTCATATACGAAAATAAGTTCGCAGAGTATTGTCCGATTAAATCGAGGACATATACTCCTTATGAAATATGTCGTTCGACATTTAAAAAAAATGTAGTCTTAATAGACATACATATTTATCATCAACCATGGATTTTTATGATTACAACCAAAAATATATAAAATATGCAAATAAATCTCCAATAATTTCGTAACCTTAAGGTCTAACGAAATAATGATTTAGAAGGAAATTATGGACATATTCTTTATCAAAAGAAAATTATACCAAGATCAATATAGTCTCTAAAAAGACTAATAATATAAGCTAATTAGACGGGTGCACACCCTTTGATCTTTTGTGTCCCATCATATTCCATCTACAAGCGGAACATTTTCAATATTGGAAAATATTACCATGAGGAAAATATAAAAATTACTAAATATCCCTCAAGAATATGCAATTCCTCGTTTTATTGGTATTTTAAACTGTTTATCTATCATAATAATGATATCTCATTTTGGGATCAATAGAGAAAGCCAAACATTTTGTTTCGTTTAAAATGTTTCTTTATAAATATAAAGAAATCATTATCGTTATCTTTTTCGGAAAAAAAATCCATTATGTGGTCAAAAAAAAATCAATCCTTATTGGCAATTTTATTTTTTTATAAAATACGCCAATTTATTTTTCCACCTTATAAGAATGATGGAGAAAATTATCACCAATTGGTTTATACGATTTATCAATCTCTTGTATCGACAAAATAAAAAAAATTGTCATTTTAGTTATCGTAAAGTCAAAATCCACTTTGTGGTTAGACGAATGGTTTCTTATAGGTGACTAGAAACCAAAATGTCACATGATCTTCCTCCAATGAGCGAAGATACCAAAAAAAATGGTCATAGGTTTTTCAACCATGCACGTGATTAGTTACCGGGTAGGTTTGCGATAACACCAATTCTTGGTGATTACAATTTTATTAGAGTAGAAACTGTGCACCATCTTTCGATGGATTTTTATTTTTTCTTTCTCTTTATAAAAAAAATAGAGAAGAAAAGAAACCATGTCTCTTTAGAATTAATCAAGATTTAATTCAATTGCACCCAAAAATTAAAATTTGGTGCGGCGAAGATATGAAATCCATCGCAAAAAAAAAGAAAAAGAATCATTCGAATGAGAACATATTTTATGATCTCATAGACATGGGTTTCATTATTGTCAATAAGACAAAACAATAATATGCCAAATAAGGCTAACTAAATTGATTCAATAATCAATTATGTAGTTACCATCCAAGAAAATAATTAAAAGATATAATAGAAATACCTTAACAAAATTTATGCATAAAAAAATGGGTTAGCAATGAAACCAACAATACCATTGATCGTGTCTTTTAACACCAATTCCTTTGATGATTTTCTTCTTAGAAGTTCCGAAGCTCGATATAGAGCGTGCTGATAACGTGTTGTGAAAGAAGAAAGAAAAGAAATAGGAAGAAGAAAGAATAAGGATTTCTTATTATGTGTGTATATGATTACAATAGAATGCTCTCTATTTATAGGGAAAAGAATATGAGCATTTACATGAGCATTTACAATGACGTTAAGGCATGCAGCCATTTACTACCTATTACTACTAGTGGTGGTGGTTACAAAGTAAAGAGGGAAGAGAGGAGGTGAAAGGTTGATGGTGTAAGTGTGGTGTAAATCCACCAACCTATTATTCCATAACAATTATTAATATTTTTATTGTTGGACACAAAGTCACAAAGTACAAAACAATGGTATTACTACAGTCTTGAAGGGTATTTTTCTTTGTTGAAGATATCATGAACTGATGAAGTATTAAACTACTAATGTTTATTATACTGTGCAAGTGTAACTGTGTTCCTTTTATGGTGCAAATGCAAAAGTAGTGTCAAGTTTTGCAATTTCCTTGATCCTTTCATTAAGTTTTTAAATTTTGGTGTGACACTGTGACTGTTGATTTGATTGAATTGAATTGAAATATCAAATGATTATTAGGTTGCACAGAATGAGCTTTAGATGACCTGGATGTGGCCGAAAATAGACCAGAAATAAGAGGAAACCCTATCAAATCGGTTTCTGGTGAGTTGATTAACCATAAACGGGATAACCCGTGAACCCGTAAGTTTTACCCGTTACGGGCACATGTTGAAGAAATCACCACCCATGAAGAATATCAACCCGCAGATTTTGGCCCGTGTTAACCCGAACCCGTAACAAGCCAGCCCCGACCTACCCGTTTGCCAGCTCTATTCGATAATTTACAGATAATACACTAATTTTAATCACCAATCAGCAAGTAGTCTGCTGGTTGGACTGTGGTTTAGTAATCCAAATGACATAGATTTGATCCCTAATATCAATAAGTTTTTAAAACCTTGCGAACCTGGTTCAGTGTTTGATTAATATGCTCGCGTTATTCAGAAACAAATAAGACGGTAAAATTTTGATGAAATGCTAACTAAGCTAAGAACCATCAAAAAGAAGTTTTTATGCCTAACTTTTGCGACAATCGTCATGGTCTAATAACAATACTGTGACGATACAAGAACCGTCATCGTGATCGATATCTTAGGATCATACCGGTTCTTTACGTGTTTTAAATAGAATGGGTGAAGTTATATTCTTAACAGTTTATCATGGTGTTGAATCTCAACCATGGAGATTTTTTATAGTATTTTTTTCCAGAAAATTTAAAACTTAAAATATCCTCATGATTTGTTATTTGAAAAATTTGTTGATTGGTCCAAAGCCCATATAGTTATTTATAGTAAGGTCCAGCCAGAATTTTTTTTTATCCGGAGGTCCAAAATTAATAAAAAATAGAAATGACCATAATACCCCCTACTACCAAACGTGTGTGTCTACACTGCTTACAAATTTGAGTACATATCTGGCACACTGCTCACAAATTCGAGTACATATATGCTAACAAATTTGAGTACATATATGCCGCACTGCTTACAAATCTGAGTACATATCCGTCGCACTGCTTACAAATTCGAGTATATATCCGCTGCTTACAATTCGAGTACATATCTGCTGCACCGCTTCCAGGTAAAGTACATATCTGTTAGAATCAATTATAAATAAATTAGCACATATTTCAGTATTGCGCATACGTACTCATGGATCAAACAAAAAAAAGTGACAAAACTCTGAATAAAACAGAATCAAAAGAAGTTTCTATCAGTACGCCTTATACGTACTGCATATTCATGAAATAAAAATCAACTGCCTGTAAAAAAGAATTGATGAATCCTCCAAATGTCAGAGTTCAGTGCCGTACCTCAAGCCAAACTGATGTAGTTTCACTTCTGTGAACAGGTATTGACCTAGAAAGATGGTGTCTTCTTTCTTTACTGCCTGCACAGAATCATATAGCTTAGGATAACATAGTCACACAGGTATCGCAAAGACAACAATTGGAAGGTTCAAGGGAACATCTACACTGTCATCCTTCTTCCTAATCATTGTTTTCCAATTTTACGATATACATCAACATAACGCAAACATATTCGAATTATGTGACAACAATTCCCAAGCCCAAACTGAAATTACACTATGATTTAACCAAAATTTCAGCACACCTTTGCTAATCCATCATAATTGATTGGCAATACATCTGAAGTTGCTTCTTTATCTTGATCCGGAGTCAAAACAACCGATGATTCATCCTTCAGTGCAATCGATTTTTCACTTTTATTAAGAACTTGCAATTCAGGGCCTATTGTATCTAGCATAACCTGAAACAAGTGAACAACAAGATATGCACATTTATTATCAATTTTCACTCTATAATCCATAATAGCAATTCCAAAAAAACGATTCAAAAACTGCAACAACAACGAAGATCATGACAATTCCTAAAACAATCCAATTCAAATCAACAAAACTTACAGCACAGAGCTTCTTAGTACTCTTAACAAGTATGATTAGTATGATTTTGAGAAAATAAAGAAAGAAAATAACTAGAAAATCAAATTGAGAGTTCAAATAAGCTAAAACCATCAAAATCTAACCAAAAAATCGAATAATTACGATCAAGATTCATAAAAACAGTACGTCATATATGTACTGATGTTTAATACACAAGCAAAAACTGAAACCAAACATATAGAAGCATAGTAAACACAGAAAAATCAGTACGTCATATACGTACTGATGGTTAATACATAAAACTAAACTGAAACCAAACCAAAAGCCAACAAAATGAAACTAAAATTCTAGATCTACAAACAAAACAAACGTAAAACATGATTTTATAACTAGGTCTGGACCATTTTCATCAAAAACCTTCAGTACATCATATATGTACTGATGATTAATACACAAAAGCAAACTAAAAACAAACCAAAGACCAACAAAACCGAGTTAAAACATCAGATCTAATAATGAAATGAACATAAAACATCACTATCTATCTAGATCTAAAGTATTTTTACCAAAATTGAAGTAAAAAAATAACGAATCAAGCATGAAGATCATAAACACAAAAAAACTGAATTTAATTCCTCTTTTCGGAACCTTAAAATCTGAATTTTGAATTCTTTTTCCCATGAAATCAAGAGATTTGGATCTCAGATTAAGATAGAATCAATAAAAAACTTAAAATAAAGATCAGTATAGGTAAATCAACTTACGAAATACCTAAGAATCAAACCAAATATTTCAGTATTACATATACGTACTCATGGATCGAACCCAAAAATCAATTAAAAAACGCTGATAGAATCCAAAGACAATGACAAAACTTTGAATATAACCGAATCAACATCAGATCTAATACCTAAACATTAGATTTTGCTATAAACATAAAAATTTCTCTAATCCGAGAAGAAAAAAAACCTAAATTAAAATTAGCTTTTGAAGAAGAAAGGAAAAATGAAAACCTAAACTATACCAACAGTAAGGAAGTGAACCTACCGATTAATCTTATTTTGAATTCACGAATTGATCAACACCTCAGAAGATCTTCATAGCCGGAGCTTTTCACCGAACCACAAATGAGAAAATGAAGAAGAAGAATAGATCGAGAAATGAAGAAGAAATTGATTTTGTTACTGCTTTATATATTTAAGGGTGTTTTCGGTATTTAAAAATACGTCCTCATATGTTCCACACGTGTGCAGGACCTGGGCTTAAAAAATTTGGTCCATTTTCATGTTTTCTTTTAATTATGGACCTCTGATTAGTGGGCTTTAATGGGTGGACCTGCCACTAACTAAGAACACTATAATGGTACCTATTGGTAATTCCTACTTGTTATTTCTACCATGACGATTTAGGCAACGCTTGTCATGGTCACACAAGAATATCATGACGACATTAGAACAGTCGTCGTGGTCGATACCTTAAGACCACGACAACTGTTAACAAAAAATAAAAAATATTATCTGCTAATTAAATAAGGTTAGTACTAATTAAATAAAATTAGTCTAAATTAAGTAAGGGCATATTACGGAGGGGGAATATGTGAGGGTATGTCTATTATTAAAAAAAATAATTTATTATTGGGAATTAGGTGATGGAAGTGGCTTATCAAATAAACCAACCGAGAATGCGGCATATAGAGTCATTCTTAATAATCAACCTTATGTCTCTGTTATTATTTCGAACAAGCTTGGTATAGGGGCGGGAAGGAATAGTAAGACAAAAAGGGTCATTAGGTGGTAATTGAAGTGCCCCTTATCAAATAAAATTTGGAAATGACCAATTAACCCTTATTGTTAATAATCAAGATTAGTGATTGGTAATCAAGTTTAGTGTTTGATAATCAAGATTAGTGTGATAACTAATTTTCATATTAGGAAAAATCTAAAATCAGATTTTTAGAGTTATGAAAATTAAAAAAAAAAGTTTAGAGGAGAGGAAAAAAAACTTATGTGATATTTGTGAAACCCTAGATTTTGATTCGCTCAACCAAAATGAGTGATTTCAGTGGCAACTTTGAGGTGGGTGAATCTCTATATGATAGACAAAACAAGTACTACATACCTCTTGATGGAGATCCTGATATGGAGTATTTGTTAGATGGTAGAGATGTTTTAACCCAAGATGAAGGTCAATCTCAACCAATTGAAGAAATTTTCCAACAAAGTGGAGAACCAAGCACTGAAAATGACCAGGTATACTTCTAAACTAGTTCCCATTAGTTTTTTGTTGCTCAAAATTCTCTAAAGTACGTAAAAATATCAAACTTTTAAAATTTTCATAGAAGAACATACGGTTGGAATTAAGCTCATTACCAACCGTACCAAGTGCACACGGTTGGAATTGAGCTCGTTACCAACCGTATGTTCTTCAATTTTGGGGGAAAATACCAGTTACGGTTGGTAGAGAATTTTCGATACCAACCGTACCTGATCATCCTATGCATGGAAGTATTTACTGCACCTAGTGCGGTTGGTGTTTAAGAATTAGTTACCAACCGTATATTACTCTGTATGCTGGTACGGTTGGTGTTTAAGAATTAGTTACCAACCGTACACTACACTTTATGCCTGTACGGTTGGTAAGTTTTTATCGTTACCAACCGTACCTGTAAACATATATTTGTTATATTTCCTAGTTTAGACTAATGTTGGTATATATGTCCAGCTCCTTTTTGTACCTCCTCCAATGGATGACCAACCTTTAGAAAATCAACTTCTCACCGAAGATTCTAGCTCTCGCTATTTAAACGAGGAGGCATGGGAGGAGAAAGACGATGCCAAGAAGTGGGATAGAGAACGAGGCAAGTTGATTAGGTGTATCATAGTTTGTAATGGTACCACTAATGATAGTGCCTTTCAAATGGTTTGCGAGTGCAGTGGAAAACATAAAAGTCACGCAAAAAAGGATACCTTGCAAGTAGCAAAGACAAAGAGGAAGAATACTACTTTCAGTAAGAAGACAGGATGTCCCTTCAAGCTTCAGTTTGAAAGGAACAAGGCAAAGAGGTGGTTTTTGGAGAAAGTTGTATGTGGTAGTCATAACCACCCTATACCCGAGAGTTTTCTATCACACGCTTATGCTGGACGCCTTACCAAAGAAGAAGAGAATATCATAGAATTACTGACACAAATTCGTATGAATCCGATTGATATCCTCGCTCACTTAAAGGAAAGAAATCCTCAAAATGCTTCTAATTTGGATAATATATACAATGCAAGAAAAAAATACAAGGCTAAGAAATCGGAACAAAGACACGAAATGCAACAATTAAAGCATTTGGGGGAGATGCATAACTACTCCGTATTCCACGATGATGATGAGAAAGGGCGAATAAGACATCTTTTGTTGGCTAATCCCGAGTTTGTGAAGTTGGCACGGTGCTCTCATCAAATCCTTCTAATGGATTGCACATACAAAACCAACAAGTTTGAGATGTCATTGTTGAACTTTGTCGGGCAAACTTCTACCAATGCTCCTTTTAGTGTTGGTTTTTGCTTCTTGAAAGATGAGCTCGAAGAGAGCTATGTGTGCGCATTGAACCAAGTGAAGCTATTCTACGTAGAGGGATATACTCCAAAGGTCATTACTACCGACAAGGAAAAAGCTTTGTTGAATGCAATAAGGAGGGTTTTCCCGGAAGCTCATAACCTTCTTTGCACGTTCCACTTGTGGAAAAGTATTGAAACTAAGTGCATGCTCCTTGTCCGTCCAACCAAAAAAAGTGAAATGGATAGAATAAAGAAACTACCGTTACATAAACAAGATGAAGCCAAAGAGAAATTTAAGAAGGATGACAAGTTGGCGGAACTAAAATGGGAAAGTTTTAAAACGGAGTGGAAAGCCTTGACCTATTCTATCACCGTGGATGAATATGAGGATAGAGCTCGTATGTTAGTGGCTCATTGGAAAAAAGGTTATCCAAGTGTTGTGAAGTATTTGTTGGATAATTGGTTGGATCCGCACAAAGATAAGTTCATATTGGCGTTCACTAACCAATATAAGCACTATGACAACCAAGCTACAAGTACGGTGGAGTCATCTCACAACCGGTTGAAGAAGAAACTTCATAGTTGTAATGGTGGGTTAGTTACGTTATTCGAAGCCATGCATTCGTATTTCCTCTGTGATCACGATAGAGTTACGGAGTCTTTTGAAAAAATAAAGTGCAAGCAACACACCAAATGGTTAGACAATAAGTGGCTAAGGGGAATTACACATCAAGTTTCGCACAAATCCATTGAGAAGATAATGTATGAAGTCCAACATTAATGGGGCGATCATGAAGAAGAGTGTGTTTGTCCAAACATGACAAGTTTGGGACTCCCATGTCGGCATGTTATAGCCACGTACCAAGACAAAGTGATCCCTATTCAAGATGTTTATCCCTTTTGGAAACAATTATCCTTCCGTGAAACAATTTTTGATGATTAATTTGGAGGAACGTTTGCCGATACCGAGATTGGAAGAGCTCTAGAAGAGAAATATGCTTCACTAAGCCAATGCCAAAGGAAAATATGGTTGAGTAGCTTGAGAGATTTCGTATATCCACAATTTAGGTATGATATCAGGGAACCACCAAAGGGGACGAGTAAGGGGAGGCCTCCTACCAAAAAAAAAGAGGTATGTAGGAAATAAAAAAGCAAGGGAATTGCCGGAAGAATCAAAGAAAAGAGATCCTTGTGGTTATGAATGGTTGCGAAAGGAATATGAAGCGGAGGATGAGATGGAAGAGGATGATGTGCAAGGTAGAAACAAACGAAAAAGAGGTCAAGCGGATAAAGGGGAACCAAGCCGTCGAAATGTAGAACAAAGATGTACCGAGCTTGCTACTCAAGAAAGTACAACAAGCAAAATTGATGTTAAAGGAAAAGGTCCGGTATATCGCTCTAAAGAACAACAAAGAAACAAAGTTGATGATAAAGGAAATGGTTGCAAAGAAGAAAGAGAAAAATATGATGAATTTAAATGTAAAGGTTCCAATGTCGGTCCCGAGGTTTCCTCCTAAAATAGTTCAATAAAAAAGCTTGTTGGTAGAGTTGGTGTTAAACAATTAGCAAGGAACAATGGAAAGAGTCCGATGGTTGAAATAATTCCTTCAAGTGCTGACAAGGAGAAGGAGACGATTCATCTAAAAGGATTGCCTAAAGCACCCCCTAGAGACGAGAATGGTCGATATAGCCGGAACAATTACATTCTCTATGAATATTACCTTCGTTTTTTCCCCGACTATATTCGTGGTTATATCAAGGCCACGGAGGATGTTCATGGTGATGGGAATTGTGGTTACCACGTCTTCGTGGATCAACTTGGACCCTTTGAAGACACGATAAGGTGGGGTTGTGACCAAGTTACTTACGTAAGGCAAAAAATCTTAATGGAATTACGTGGTTACCGCGACTTCTATAAGCCGATGATGAGAGTTGAAAGAAACGAAACCGATGAGGTGTTAAATGAGAGCTTCAAGGAAATGGAAAAGCGGTTAACCGACAACATATGTTTGACAAGGGAATATTGGATGCGCATGCCTATATGTGCCCAACTACTCGCCAACGCATTTGGTTGCGTCATTCATTTAATCTCCAGAGGCTCGAGCATTACATTTGCACCAACAAGAGTTCCGTTTGACGAAGACTTGTCAATTAAAAAAACTGTTGTAATGGGGCATGTGGAAGGAAATCATTACATTGGCCTCCGATTGCATGAAGGAAGTCCATTACCTCCATTGTGGAGGGAATTTGGTTGTGACGGTGAACTCTCCAAGACTTGGTGCAATCGATTTGAGGAAAGGATTGAATTATGGAAGACCATAATTCAATCTATTCCGAAGCAATTCGTACTTATGAGCGATGATGAAGAATGAATGAATGAAGTATTATGTTCAAAGTAGTTCAAAGAATGTTGAAAGTATTTTGTATTTTGACTAAATGTGATATGATTAAAAATGACAATATCATTTCTATTTGATTCGGGTGATGAATGAATGAAGTATTACCAACCAACACTACAACCATTAAACCATGTTCATTACTAAACCAACACTACAACCATGAAACCATTAAAAATATAAATGAAATTTCAACGTCATTCATGCGACTTAAAATGATACTAATATCCGGGTCTACGAGTGCGATAGAAGTCTTTAAGGATGTTGAAATGAGGTAAGTATTGAAAACTCGACCTTTTCCATCACCTCCATTCTTGAATAGAGCTCTCTAAAACTTCAGCGTCAGTTTCACCCCTTAATCGTATTTCACTCATAATACGAACTAATGCCATAAATTCTTGAACGTTATCTGATAGACGCATTTATGTGTCTATTTTCATCTCTTTTGTGTATTTTGTTAGTACCCATTTTTGCTTATTGTGGTGTTTTTATGTTTGTTTAGGTGTTTTTGGAGAAATACCCCTTGTGTAGAAAGAGTTGCTCAATAAGTAATGTTTTACACCCCGGAGAAATGCACCGGAAACGTCCCAAGAAATGTACCGGAGGATCCCAGAAAAATTAATATTTCCACCCAAATTACCATTCGCACCCCAGCACTCTGGATAAGGGGCACCTTCTTCTCAAATTCAAATAAACTTTTTGGCGGGAAAATTGGTTCGTCAACTGGCAGATTTTAAATCGACAAAATGAAGGTGTTGTGTTGCGATTCAATGGCTCAAACTTGGTAGGAAGATGTGATATAGCTTAAGGAACACATTGTGGGCATCGGATTTGATCGGAATTGGCTGGAAATCCTGGTTTGAGTCACGAGCTCAAAACAGAGCAACGTGTCCTGTAACATGAGTTTGATTGTGTGTTTGCCATGCATGGAGTGTTGTGGAGGAGTTCGATGACTTTGGAGGCGTGGGGAAGGTTAACTAGAGCGTGCAGGATCAAAGTTTACGTGTGTAGAAGCCAAAAATGGAAATTATTGTTAAATATGGGCAGCGAGCAATGACGGGATTAATGGGAGATTATACGGTGTTATGGTCGGATATTTTGTTCTAAAACACTATAAAAATACAAGGCTAAAGAGTTGAGAAGAGTTGGAGAGTCTAGGGGATAGTTTAGGAGTCGAAAAAAATCAAAAATAAGAACACGCAGTGAAGAGTTTTCTGCTGGTGTAAACTGAAGAACGCGAAGAACAGACGCGTAGAAGCAGTCGTTTTACCCAAGCGTCTGCGACGCTCAAGTGAGGGACGTATTCAACCAGGAAACGGCACTTCCCTTTTGTCGCTGTTCTAACAGCTGTTTGTAACGTTTTTATGAGTTGCAAACAGTGTTGTAAACCATTTTTTCTCCATTTTCTCTTGATTGTAAACAACTTTTGAGTATCAATGAATCATTTTGAGAGGTTTTTCATCATGAGTAGCTAAATCCAATCCCAGGGGTGACGGAGGAAGCCGTTCTTCCAAAAGTTATGTGGTAAAATTTATTTAAATTTATTTATGCAATTCTTTTATGATTAATTGCACCGAATAAATATGGAGTAAATGATTTTTATTAATCAATTGTGTTTTCTCTTGATGGAGTATGCTTAGTAAATTGCTTTTGATACTTCATGCTCGCGATTAACAATGGATGTTTTCAAAATCTAATTTAGGCAATGATTAGAATCACAATTCCCTTTGATTGGAGTTATATTGTCTAAAATTGCATGATAAGAATTGTTATTGAATCACATAAATCCTGACCCCCAGTAAAAATTCTCTCCCATATTTTGTCAATATTGTGCATATAATTTTATTTATTTAAATCTAGAAAAAAGTTACCTTCACAAGTTCGAAAAGAACCCAGTTTTCACCACTATCTACAACAACATTTGAAAATACATCAAATTTTTGGCGCCGCCGACGCGGACCTGTGCTTAGGTAGAATTTTTTTTTTAGGTTTATTATCTTTTTTTTTTCCTTTTTACGTTTCTTTTTGTCTTTGATTTGCAGGTTCGAAGTGGAGTACTAAGGACCTTATAAGGAAAAGCTTAAAGCGAAAGGAGCGAAAGAGGAATTTTTTTTTGTTTTATATATAGAAAAGAGAGAAAAAAAAAGAGAGATTTTTTATATTTTTTTTTGGTTATTTTTCTTTTTCTTTTGCACTTTACTTTATTTGGACTTTGGACTGGACTCTTGGACTTTATTATTATTTTTTTTAACCCTACGGAAGGGTATTATTAATAAAAAAAAAATTATTATATAAACTGTGTGCAGGGAAGGACGACGATTACTATATCGTCTCGGCCCCTCGGGTTCGCACACGACATAGGAGTCGTGGCCCGAGTCGACGACAACGGTTCATCGCCCGTCTGGTACGGGAGGTAAGTCCAATCGAAACACACGCGAATCTCCTGCAAGCGGGTTACTGTCTGCCTTAAGGTGATAATTGTTTGAGGACGAACTGGACTGTCTTTATTTTCCTAGTAAAGGGCAAGGCCTGGCCTAAACAAGATAAGGGTTCGGATTTCATCACCGTTCCCTTCTTGCCCGCCTTAGGAAAAAGAAACCTAACGCGAACCCAAGCTTAAAATTTGGAATAGAACGAGACCGATAAGGTAACGAGCTTAATAGGAAACTCGTTCGAAAAATATTGGTTGCTCTTTAAGCACACTCCAAAGTTCATGATGGTTTCTGTGAGTTGAATGCGTGACTGCGCCGCCTTGTGATAGCGGTGAGGCCTTGGGTATCAAAGCTCCACTGAGCTTCCCTCGCCTCAATTCAACTTACTTTGACTCGGATTGATTCCAGAGGGGTTTGATCAAATTGCAACGAATTCCCTTTCGAAAGATAGAAGCTGGTCTAGAAACAATCTAAGTGGAGCCATCATGCTTTTTGTTTGCTAGAAATCTTTAGGTTTGCTTTGGTGGAGTCGAGTCGGCCTTGTTTGTGATTGTGTAGAATCCCTCTGTAGTTTATATTTCTTCGGTGATGAATCCTTTTGAGGAGACGCCACCTGCGATGACGTTGCGAGAATATATGTCTAGAAATTCTCGTTATCAAGAGACGTCTTCGGAAATGACTCTTGGTGAATATATGCGTGGGCAGCGATATATGGATACTCCAACTTTTATTGAGGAATCACCTCTAACGATCTATGAGAAATATTATAAACATAGACCATGTAGTTTGGAACAAAGATTGAGAATTCTTGAATTTCAAAAATTGTATCATGATGATGAGGATAGTGATGATGAAGAATCTGAAATATGTGGGAATAGTGATCAAGAATTTGTTACCCCAGTTGAGCCTTATAATGATTATATTATTTCTGGTTCAGATCCTAATAATTTTAAAAATTATTCACCTATTCAAAAGGACGAGGATTTGACTAGAGATACCCCCGTTTCAGACGATGTAGTATATCCTGTTTACGAAACCGATGATGGTTTAGAGGAACCAGTTTATCTTGAGATCGAGTCAAACGATTTAGAAACAATAGTCTTAGATGAACTCGTAGAGATTAGCGAGGATGAACCTGACTTAGAAAAATCAATTGCCGACCTAGAAATTAGGGAGGTTATGACCAGTCTATCTAGAGACGCCGAAAACTCTAAGTTTGGGGGTGAGTATCATTCTCCATGTGCTTTAACTCTTAGTAAGGTCCCTCACTTGGGACTTGACATCAATGCCGCAACCATCTTACAAGATTATCTTCATAATCGTTTTCCAGAACCTAATGATATCCAACAAGAGTCTCAAATGTTAGAAACTCATCCTCTGGTTGATGTGGTTAACCCAGGCAATAATACCAAGATTGATTTTGTTTTCCCACCAAATAGTTTTCTTCCAAATGTGGGAACGTTTATATTCCAAATGTGTCGAATATTAAGTTGTGAGACTAAACCTAAATGCCTTAGGAAATTAGAATCGACACATTTGCTTAAGAATGACCACTACTCTCACTGTGGTCAATTATGTAAGTCAAACCTGATTGACTTAGAGGATCCTCAGTTATTTAGGTTATTATTATTTTGTGATTCTAAGTTCTTATTTGAGTTTTTCCAAACTCTAGGACCTAATAATTTGGATCCAACCTATGAGGAAATGCATCCGAGGAAAATATTTTATTTAGACCCTTTCATAGAACCTGAACCTGAACCACAATTAGATATAAATATCTTAATCAGGAAACTAGATAAGGGCATGTTATTCTTGTTCACTTTCTTGGGTTATTGTAGTTTCCTTTGGTCAGCTCTATTTAGTTTTGAAGACCCACAGTTATTTCGACTGTTACTTTATGGTTCGAGTTGACTAATCCTTTCCTAAGTATGGCTGAAGACTTTAAACTTAGCACTTCTTGGGAGGTAACCCAATCTCATGCAACCCGGTAATATCCTTCCTTCACTCTTTTGCTTCAAATAGTAACTGTCTCTCCTTGTTCATGCTTTTAATTTCATCTTTAGAACATTGAGGACAATGTTAGATTTAAGTTTGGGGGTATGGGAGAAACTTTTTAGTTGCAATAAATAAACTCCAGAGCCTAGAAATTTACGCCTATTAAGGATAGCACTAACCAATCTAAGTGGATGGAAACATTTTTGTTTTAGGAGATGAGGAACCAATCTGACTAGATGGAAACATTTATAGAGTCTATTCATAAAAGCACAGAGCTCAGGTGTTAGAAATAACATGATAGTTTCGCCATATCTCGTCGAGTCCTTTTCACTTTCTATTTTTAGTTTTCTTTTGTTTCAAGTGATTTGGTGGGGCACACGATTCAAGTTGTTACCTTTTCTAGGGTGAAATAGAGTGACTGAGTTACCCAAAAAAAAACAAAAAAAACTCGGACCAGTTAGACCAATCGGAATAAGTATTAACACTTGGATAGCAATATGCGTGTGTTCTCCCTGTTTCCGTCGCCTAAGCAAGCGTGGAATGCAGGACCCGTGGGAACTATCGTGTAATCTGCTGACAAGAAGCATGCGCTTGGATCAAAAAGATCTATTCATGCCGTTAAGTTAAAAAAAAAAAAAAAAAAGAGTGAATGGTTATGTGTAGTCAACTGCTGGTTCCCTTGTATTTGCCAGTTTGTTGATCTAGATTTAAGTTATTGACCACTGGTTCTCTTGTATATGCCAGTGTGTTAATATTAGTCAGACCGGTATCTCAGTCATTTAGGTTAGGTTCACCTTGGCAGAGGCCTTCAGACAGATATGGGAAACACCGTTCACTTTTCAACCATCTACATTTTTCTTTTTCCATCTTCTTAATCTTTTCATGTGATTAGTCTGACTCCGAGTATGATGTCCATCGTGAAACTATCTTAGTAGAGCTCTGTCACTTATATGAATTTTAATATGCTTGAGTGCAAACTCGTATACAACAATTGGAATTTCGCGTCAGGGTACTTCCTCCTGTAATTAATAAGTATGCCAACCAAGGAGGTTCTTTAGTGCTTTCCAAGATTTTTCGTAGATAGCTAGGGTCTGGAGTATTGGTTTTTGTGGGTACACCTCTGATAAACCCACCCGAGATTAACTTGGTCACTTTTCAAGAATAAATTTTGCTCGAGGACTAGCAAATAATAAGTTTGGGGGTATTTGATAGACGCATTTATGTGTCTATTTTCATCTCTTTTGTGTATTTTGTTAGTACCCATTTTTGCTTATTGTGGTGTTTTTATGTTTGTTTAGGTGTTTTTGGAGAAATACCCCTTGTGTAGAAAGAGTTGCTCAATAAGTAATGTTTTACACCCCGGAGAAATGCACTGAAAGACACCCCAGAAATGCACCGGAAACGTCCCAAGAAATGTACCGGAGGATCCCAGAAAAATTACTATTTCCACCCAAATTACCATTCGCACCCCAGCACTCTGGATAAGGGGCACCTTCTTCTCAAATTCAAATAAACTTTTTGGCGGGAAAATTGGTTCATCAACTGGCAGATTTTAAATCGACAAAATGAAGGTGTTGTGTTGCGATTCAATGGCTCAAACTTGGTAGGAAGATGTGATATAGCTTAAGGAACACATTGTGGGCATCGGATTTGATCGGAATTGGCTGGAAATCCTGGTTTGAGTCACGAGCTCAAAACAGAGCAACGTGTCCTGTAACATGAGTTTGATTGTGTGTTTTCCATGCATGGAGTGTTGTGGAGGAGTTCGATGACTTTGGAGGCGTGGGGAAGGTTAACTAGAGCGTGCAGGATCAAAGTTTACGTGTGTAGAAGCCAAAAATGGAAATTATTGTTAAATATGGGCAGCGAGCAATGACGGGATTAATGGGAGATTATACGGTGTTATGGTCGGATATTTTTGTTCTAAAACACTATAAAAATACAAGGCTAAAGAGTTGAGAAGAGTTGGAGAGTCTGGGGGATAGTTTAGGAGTCGAAAAAAATCAAAAATAAGAACACGCAGTGAAGAGTTTTCTGCTGGTGTAAACTGAAGAACGCGAAGAACAGACGCGTAGAAGCAGTCGTTTTACCCAAGCGTCTGCGACGCTCAAGTGAGGGACGTATTCAACCAGGAAACGGCACTTCCCTTTTGTCGCTGTTCTAACAGCTGTTTGTAACGTTTTTATGAGTTGCAAACAGTGTTGTAAACCATTTTTTCTCCATTTTCTCTTGATTGTAAAAAACTTTTGAGTATCAATGAATCATTTTGAGAGGTTTTTCATCATGAGTAGCTAAATCCAATCCCAGGGGTGACGGAGGAAGCCGTTCTTCCAAAAATTATGTGGTAAAATTTATTTAAATTTATTTATGCAACTCTTTTATGATTAATTGCACCGAATAAATATGGAGTAAATGATTTTTATTAATCAATTGTGTTTTCTCTTGATGGAGTATGCTTAGTAAATTGCTTTTGATACTTCATGCTCGCGATTAACAATGGATGTTTTCAAAATCTAATTTAGGCAATGATTAGAATCACAATTCCCTTTGATTGGAGTTATATTGTCTAGAATTGCATGATAAGAATTGTTATTGAATCACATAAATTTTGTTGGATGGTGGAATCCTGACCCCCAGTAAAAATTCTCTCCCATATTTTGTCAATATTGTGCATATAATTTTATTTATTTAAATCTAGAAAAAAGTTACCTTCACAAGTTCGAAAAGAACCCAGTTTTCACCACTATCTACAACAACATTTGAAAATACATCATTATCCCGAATAGTTCCATAACGAACATACAACATAATTCCATTGCGGTTATTAGGATTACCTGTTTCGGAACAAAAGTTTTTAAATAGAGTACTCAAATAACTTGTACTCACCAAACCACATCGACGTCGTTCTTCTCCTCTTTTTGGATAGCATAGAACAAAGTTGCGGCAAATACATAAATCTTCTTCCAAAGTGAATTCAAGGTTTGGAGCCATAATAAAGTTTAAGGTAAGAGATCTATTTTTGGAATTCAAGTGGAGGTGTAAGTCCAAGCAAGGAGGATAAGCATATATATATATATATATATAAGTCTTCAGTAACGGATCTATTTTTTGAAATTGAAGTTATTGATACTCACAACGGATATATTTTCAAATTGCACAAGTACATGTCAGTGGAACCAACTGCCAAAAAGTGGGGAAAGTACATGTACGACTGGTAATGAAAAGTCAGTTACCAACCGCACCTCTGAGTAAATTTGAAATCCAGAAATACCGTTGGTATTTAAAAGGTAGTTACCAACCGTACCTCTGGATTAATTTGAAATCCAGAGATACGGTTGGTAATTAAAAGGCAGTTACCAACCGTATGTCTGGATTAATTTGAAATCCACAGTTATAGGGATACAGGAAGATATACGGTTAGTAGAGTATTTGGGTTACCAACCGTACCTATACATACGGTTGGTAATTAAAAGGAAGTTACCAACCGTATGTCTCAGTAAATTTGAAATCCAGAGATACGGTTGGTATTTAAAAGGTAATTACTAACTGTACAAACCGTATCTCTGGTGTACCTCTAACACATATAAGTTCATAAGCTAAATTCCATAACTAACATAAAACAATTATGCATAACATAAGTCGAAATTCATAACATCCACACACAAATAAGATAAATCCATAAGTCGAAAGTCATAACTAACAACACACAACTAAGATAAAACCATAAATAAGCATGGCGGCCACCACGACCCCTTTTGTTGGTGCTACCACCACCACGAGTTTTAGGACCACCGCGAGTTTTAGGACGACCGCGACCACCTCTTCGGCTATGGCCCACCCCTCCCTCCTCATCTCCATCATTTGTCTCTTCGCTGCCAGGTGAAAGTTGACGACGGCTACTACTCGCACCTCCAAGAGTGTCTCTACTCCTTTTTGAGCCTCGTTCTTCCATGACCAACCCCTCGTACAATTCTTCCATGTTGGGATTATGCAAGTTCCTTATTTGTTCTTGCAAGATCTTTTGTTGAGGAGTTTTAATCACACCATTACTACGTATGCATGAAGTCATGCTATTTGCCAAAGATTGTCCTCATTCTTTCTGTTGACATGTCAAAAAGAGTGTTAAGAGATTATTTCATAATATACATTAATCTTCAAATCCAAAGTCATGAGGATAACAAAATTACATACCGACATGAAGTATAGCTTCTTCCAAGACAAACCAAATAGACCCGTTTTCTCTTTGGTCTCATCAACTGCCTTCCTTTGTGCTACAGCCTTTAGAATAGCTTGCTGGGCCTCTGGATCATTATTGATCACATATGGATGACCAAAATAAGTATACCAAGTCATGTAATCAGCAGTGGATTCTTTCATGTTGATACAAGGAATTTCCTCTGCCACTGCGAGTTGGT
Organism: Papaver somniferum; assembly: GCF_003573695.1. Lineage (NCBI taxonomy): Eukaryota > Viridiplantae > Streptophyta > Magnoliopsida > Ranunculales > Papaveraceae > Papaver > Papaver somniferum. The sequence continues at coordinate 260,021,258 of NC_039364.1, read as the reverse complement.
ATCTTTCTTCATGGCGATTGTTCCAAGCATCAACCGTCGGAGTTGGGAGGTGGTTGAGTAAAATGGTGGGGCCTTTTGTCTCGGATCCTTCCTTGGATAATTTGAAGTTTTCCTTGATAGCCCTTACTTGAATATGACCAATTTGGCGTAGAATGCGACGAAGATTGGTCATAACGTAACCTGTGGGATGATACAATGGTCCATTGTATCCTGCGGTCTCTAAGAACCTACAAACATCAACTCCATTGTGGATCCTCACATAAGGGTCAAAGATAACATCTTCAACAGTGAAAGCATCTATTTGCTCCCTCATTCGAATGAGCTTGTCGTCTTTGAACTTTTGTTGTCTACCAGTGAACATGAACTTCTTTCCCGTAGGGCCGTAATCATGTGGTTCCAAATTAGTAGGAGGGTCCAAGCTAGGAAAGTGGTCATAAACCCATGCCTAAAATAAAAGCCGAGTATAAACTATTGCCTCATGACTAAAAATATAACAAACCATCATATAATTGAATAAAAATGTAACCAAACTTACCATTAGAATCGCAACATTCCCGACAATTTCAGTAGCTCCAACCCTCGAGGTTTTTCTTAGGCTATCAAGTAGATATGCAAGGGTGGCAGTGGCCCACGAATAGTTTTTGATGTTGTCCAAATTCTTCAACAATTGTAGATAATGAACATTCACCCGATTTCCCAAGTTGTCGGGAAAGAATACGGTCCCAAGAGAATACAACAAGTAAGCTGTGGTTGTACGCTTAGCTGTTATTTCATCAATCACCTCACCTGCCTTTTCCCTCTTGAACGTTCCTTTAAACTTTTTCCTCAGATTCTTCAACATTAGATTTTTCAACGGTTTTTTTAGTTTATGTGGTTCCTTTGGGTTGTAACCACCAGCCAACTTAAACTCCATCTCAGTTTCATCTTCCCCCACCCAAGTGTTTCTTTAAGAAGAGCGTAAAGGTCCGTCCAAGCCATGTTGTTGTTGAAACCTTCAAATACTGATTGTCCTTCAACTTCAAGGTCAGTAATTTGTTTCACATCGTCCGGTGTTATTGTCATCTCTCCAAATGAAAGATGAAATGTATCGGTTTCAAGCCAATATCGTTCCCTAAACGCAGAGACCACAACACTATCGTACTCCATTTGAAAATTGAGGATTCCGGGCCCTAATCCTGTATTAACCACTAGATCTCGAACCAAAGCACATTCTTTACTTAATGTCCAATGTTTATCCCTTTGACGCTTGAGCAATTTTGTGCATCTTGCATGGTCCTAAAAACAGAAACATACAAAAATATTAACACATATTGGTGAACTGAAATAAACAAACAAAATGGATCACAATCAGTTAAAAATTGAATGCTAAGAAAAAAAAAAGAAAAATCATACCCTTGTTTGACAGACTTTTGCAGCCCAGGAATCTTTATAACCAAATAAGATTGAAGACTTATCTGGAGCCTCGCCCCAAAGCATTTTGTTCTTCTTCGCTGGCAACAACAATTCTTTGCCTTTAGGAATATGCATCCCTTTCGGTGCGGGCTCCTTTCTCGGCTTCTTTTCTTTCTTTTTCCTTGGAGGTACATAAACAACTACCTCTTTTCCTTTGGTATTTTCTCCCTTTTCCATTTCTTCATCATTTTCTTTCTCTTCCATTTCTTCATCATTCTCTTCATCTTCCTCCTCTACATCATTTGCTTGCTCTTCCTCCTCTTCATCATTTGATTCCTCTTCTTCCTCTTCATCTTCCAATCCTTCTAACTCAGCTGCAGATTGAGCCACAGGTTGCTCCCTCCACTTAATTTCAAACCTATTCTTCTTCCTCATCTCATCCTTGTGGATACCTCTATTTTGAAATCCTAAATGTTTGTCACCACGAGGGGTGGGCATATGATCAATCGGGGTTAAGTTATTTCCTCTCTTTTTCCTACACAAGCATTACAATTGATTGATTAACTAAAATTATAACAAATAATATGGAAAACAAAAACAAAACACAAAGATATTCCTGAGTAGACTTAAGTACGGTTCGTAACCTGGGTTCCCATACCAACCGTATACTACATCGGTTGGTAATTCAACAAATATTTGCAATCGTAGCTCCCATAACACAAAATACACAAGAAAATATACGGTTGGTAACCTGCATCAAGTTACCAACCGGATGAAAGTACGGTTCGTAACTTGGGGTCCATTCCAACCGTCCAAAATGTCGGTTGGTAATTCAACAAATATTTGCAACCGTAGGTCCCATAAAACAAAATACACAGGAAAATATACGGTTGGTAACCTGCATCAAGTTACCAACCGGATGGAAGTACGGTTCATAACTTGGGTTCCCATACCAACCGTCCAAAGCATCGGTTGGTAATTCAACCAATATTTGCAACCGTAGCTCCCATAACAAAAAGTACACAGGAAAAAATACGGTTGGTAATGTGCTTTAGGTTACCATCCGTATGGATGATACGGTTGGTAAGGTACGTTTCGCTACGAACCGTATCTAAACCTATTTCTCAACTTTTTCAACATACGGTTGGTATTTGGGTTGAAACCAACCGTATGTTCTTCAAATTTTGCAGGTACGATTGGTATGCGGGTTATTTTCAACCGTACCTCACATGCAAGTTTCAATTTCAAGTTTCAATTTTGATCTAAAATCCTAATTTTTCATACAAAACTAACTTAAATCAAACACAATAGACGAAATACTAACTGGGTTTTTCGAAACATACCTTATATAAGTCATTGTGCATGATTTTGATGGCTGAGGAGTTTCAAATTGATGTTCTTGACCTAATGGAGGATTTGGTTTATTAGAACCCTACAATCTTCACAAACCTGCTTCTTCGACATCTCTAATATAGTTTCAAATCAACGATTATCAATTTTTCAACTCGCCGATTAATCGAAGAAGAACGATGAAGAAGTTTTAATGGTGGTGGAGAAGAGGAGAAGAAGATGAAGTAAAAAAAAACTGTTTTGAGTTTTAATTAGGTTAATAATGGGGAAGGACAATTCAGTCTTTTCAACCACAAAAACAAGGATAAATTAGTCCATTTGAGGTGAAAAGGGTAATCTGATCAATTAACAACCCCCATAGGACACCTCCTAACCAATTAGAGGGACATTACTATTACCCTTGCCTCACCTCTACCATTCCTTGCCGCCCCTATGCCAAGGTCCATTTCGAAATGGACATATCGACTAGAGATAAGATAACTAGATTCAATAGTCTGTTTTGACACCAACCAATCTATGTTCATCAATATCTTCTAAATATTTTCTCCTCGCGTTACAGAATCCAGGTGTTTTTCGTTTAGGTTAGCTCCATGTCTACTAGTGATAATGTGATCAGTTCATCTTCCTCTCCTTCTGACTCTTCATTTGTAGTTTCTTATTTGATAAATTCATTATGTGGATTATCTGAAAAATGAAGCTATTCGATAAACTGAGGATTCACTAAACCTCACACTACAGATCTTATCACTAAGCATCCATTAATTTTGCTATTTCATCCTCTTAAAACAAACTCAAATTGGATTTTTTTCTTCCTTCAATTCTTTATGGAATACAACTAGCTAATTTCATCTCAAGGAACTCATTCATCCTGAATGTGAGCTTAAAAATCCAATTTGTTCCTTCATTTGATTCGTAAGAGAATTATTCAGTCGTAGTTACAACTCTTAAAAGTTCTTCTTGGATTCTCAATGTAAATGTGGTTGAAAGTTGATGGTCAAACTAGAACTTTTGAAATATGAAGGTGTCTCTGAATCTATCATCAGAATTATAGTCTCAAAGGGTTTGATTAAGGAGAAAATTTCTCTGACGTCACCTTCAGTAGTGACTGATAAAGGATTTGATGAGTACTATGCTATGCTTGCTGAAGTTGGACTTCACCATTTCAATAGAAGTAAGTAGTCTTATATTAGTGTTTAATCTTCCCCCTCTTTTGGTATGTGTTCTTTTTTGACTGTTTGGTGTAAATTTAGCTACTTTTGTTTGATCGTTTATCTGGGGGTTATCAATTTGTTATGTGTTCGTGATGTACACTGTGACTACATAAAAAGTCCTTTGATTGGGGTTGTTAGTCTAAGAATATCTTGTTTGCCTGGACGGCCTGACATGTTTCAGTTTAATTTGTTCTATGGAAAACATCCCGATTTGCATTAAGTTGTTAAGCTAGCCTCAATTCTGTACCTAGGGAGGATTGTGCCAGATGTTTACAGTAGGATTTAAATTGTAGTCTTCTCCCTAGAGTGAGCTGTCTTGTCAGACTATTTAGACCTTGACCCCTCCACATTCGAGTCCTCTTCGTTCTATTATAATGCAGCAGCACTATTAGTCATGGTTTTAATCAATATCCTAGGTTGTTTTGAATCAAAAAAATCATGGAATCTTATAAGACACCAGATGCTGACAGTGGTCGAGTTGGCCTTTTCAAGTTCAATGTCAAATTTCCTTCGGGCATATTTATAGCATTTAACTACCTTTTGAATTACTGTGGCTCAAAGGCCACGGTTGTACGTTAGGCTGCTATGCATCTTATCCAATATAGTGAATGTTGCATTCTTGCATACTCTTAAGAGTAAGGTTTCTTGGGTGGCAGAAGATATTTGGGAGAACAATGTGAGTAGAAATAAGAACTTGGATCTTAGAGATGTTCATCCTAATGTTAATCTTTCTGCCGATTGTGGCCTTGGTTTTACGTTTATGACTAGAACTAAGAACTTAAATATTTGTATTGATTCCTTATGTATGACTGTTTTCAGGTTATGGTGCAGTTGGATTTTTGGAGGATAGGTGTACTCCATCCAATGCTCAATATTGGTTGGTAATTATGAAAGTGAAAAAGTTCAAGTTTTATTCTAGCATGCGAGTCGCAAGACCAAATTCTTAAATAAATTTATCATGGCATCAGATGATAAAAAGCGCAAAGCAGTGGATTTTGAAATGGGAGATTTTGTGTGGGATATATTGTCGAAGCATCGCTTTTCAGTTGGTGAGTATAACAATCAATACAGTATATACGTACATTTTCTGAGTTATGTGTATCTAGCTGTATGTATGACCACAAGTTTCTCAGAACGAAGCTACCAAGCAACTACTGTATCATATTCATAAAGTGAGAAGTGCAATTAGAAAGGTACAAACGATCAAGGAAAAACTAAGGATCAAGAGCATTTCTACGAAACGGATTAAAAATTGTATATGTGGGTTGATGTAGCCGAGACCCCATGCAGTTATGGAGAAGATGAAGGAGAACATGCCTGACCATGCCAAGCTTTTAAAGATTACCGGGTGATGAAGATGTGTCATTTTTGTCAGAAGTTCCACAAGTACAGGAGTAACAATTGCAATTGAAAAGGCTGCCATTCCTAAACAGATTGGAGCGAGTTTTGCTAGTTTATCATTTCTCTTAGCATCTGATTTCATTCGTCGCAGGACATCTCCAACACTTGGACAAGGTGCCTCTAAGGTCTTGACACAAGATATTGTTTAGGCGTTAGATGGCGAAATTAATGCGGAATGATCTTTACTGAAACCCAAAGTGAACATGAAATTCGTTTACCTGATAATGTTCTTTTTCTCGATCTAAGGGAATGCAAATGTCGGATTCTTTAGCCATTGGTCGGAGAACTAGACCATTTTCTTCGATATTTGTAGTGTGTTGGTGGTCATCAGCAACTTCCCCGTGATGTCTAACTGCCGGTGACTTCTTGGGGTGCATGTTTGTTAATTGATTCACCTGAAACGTATAAATACATAATCCATCAGCATCTAGCAAAGAGATGAATTAAAGATATTCAACATCGCCATGGATGATTGAAGGATGTTATCATTTCATAAGGCTATTTATTTAAAAAAAACCTGTGATGTAAATGATTCACTTGAGAAACACAACTCCAACTCCAGTTCTTTATTACTGGGGTTGTATTGTGTTTGACGTAAATGATTCATCATCTAGTATATGGATACTTGTTTGTTTCAACGAAGAAGAAAACTTGGAGTTTGAAAGAAAATATCAAACAAAGAGTCCTATTTAAAACAACGTAAATGACCATTAGGCAGGACAACTGCCACAGTTCTTTTGCAAAATTTTACTTTTATTTTCTCAGTGCTAGTTCTTTTTTTCTTCTTATTCGGCTTAACGGTTTCTGTTACTGATCAACAAGTAGTAGTACAAAATCATGGTTCCGAAGGTCATTCTCCCTCGAAGTTGTTTCTATTCGGGGATTCTTATCTTGATACAGGAAATAACAACTTTACTGTTAGATGCTGGAAGTTCCCTTATGGTATGCCTGTCCCCGGTGTCCCGACTGGTCGTTATTCCGATGGACTTATCTTCACTGATTTTCTCGGTAAGTAATGTTTACTTTCACTTAACAAAATTTATTGATGTTTTTGCTCAATTTGATTTCTAACTCTTGTTGCGATCACTAGCGTCGTTTATGGGAATGATAGAATCGTCTATTCAACCCATAGTCCTTGTTACTTGAAGCTATCGCTATCTAATTGAAACGTGCGATAAGACTTCTCTGGACTAATTTGTTGTTCTATCTAATTGTCCTGTGATATAGTTTATGACTATGGGTACTGAACATAGACATAATGATGATCAGATAGAATCCGTAATTTAGTTTGGATTTTGAACAAAAAAGTAAAATCTTTGAGGAATCAAAATATGATATAAAATCTCTTACCACAAATGTTCAGAGTAATTCTAAGCCCTTAGAATTAATTCAGTTAGCCCTAGTTGACATGAGCTCAACCCAAAGCCACTGTGGTGAAATATGGTTTATAACTTCCGTAGATAATTGTACGAGGTACTATCTTGTATACTTGGTTAGGGATAAGAATGATGCCTTAGAATCCTTAAGATGTATAAACTTGAAGTTCAAAACCAATTAGAAGCCTTGAATCTAACAACTGTATCCTTAAGGAGATGATAATAGCCATGTTGATTAGTTCAGGATGACCTTGTAGGGGAGGCAGTCCTCTTAAGTAGTATATCCTCAATAGAGTTCCCTTTTAAGACAAGTAAAAGGATTAGAACTGACACTTCTTATTGCCTTGACTTCATAATATGCCTAGACAAGGACAGGATGCTCACGGCCAAGAAAGTTTTTTTGGAATATATTAAATTCAATCCGACCCTGAACCCGGATGCTCACAGCCAAGAAAGTTCTTTCATGTCACATTCAAACTTTGCATGTTTGGTATATATATTAAATTCAATCATACCCTTTTTTTGGAATTTCATGCTAGTTAATGCATGCCGTTAGATAGACCGACATTTAGGTGTCATTACAAAATTATGGAACACACTAAAACTGGTAGTTTTCAAAGTCTACAGGTCATACAATTATATTATAACAAAAATTTGCGCTACAAAGTAAAAAATATGTCTGCAAAAGAGAAGAACACCCTTCAGAATACAAGAAATTGAAAAAGAATTAATAAGACGGTGAATCCCTGCTAATATTTTTAGTCCAAAAGGAGTGCAGTAACTCGTGTACGGACTTCTTTTTTTGTTTGGTGCAAAAGAAGATTCATTGAACAATTAAGTGTGTTACACATGACAAACATCTTCTAACTGATGCCTAATGCAATTTGGTGTCTAAAAAGCCATTCATTTGTTAGTTTCTTTTTCTTAAACAGTTTGGCCAGAAATATGAGCAACACTGTTTTGAACTCTAATAATACAAATGCAATCCCAATACTCAAAAGCCTGTACAACTTGTTTAGCTTCTGAATTCTGGTGATGTAATTGCCAAGCTATAAGTCGTTCTACATCAGTTACTGCCCATGCAACTGATTTTGCATCCAGTTTGAATAAAAAATCTGATTTACCTTGTGTGCCACACTGCCAGATGCTATCCCTGCTTTATTTCTACTGGTATTCCACAACTTCAGTCTAATTACCTATACCCCCAACCTAAATCTGTGGTCAGTGCTGGTGCTTCTATATTACGCGCAAGAGGACTTCTCCGCTGACATTGTGATAGCATAAGGATATTTCAAGCTTGATCGTGTATGGGCGTCAGAATACCACTATGTGGTGGTGTTTCTAGTACCTGCGCAGTTGTTGTAAGAAGTTAGATGCATCATCTCCTTTTCTGATCCAAGATACATATAAAGACATATATAAACACACTAGTCTCATTTCAATTGGACTAGTGAATGTTGTTAATCACCAACGTACAGAAGGAAAACATAAAGAACCAACTCTCAAGGCTAAATTCAGTATGCAAAAAGATGAGAACAACTATAAGACAGACATCGTGAATTTACAAAATTCAGTTGAGCCAACATAAAATTAAGAATCTATTTTTTTAACTTGATTCAAACACATTCAGATTTTTTTTTTTTTTTTGCATTAACCAAACAAATATTTAACCAAGCCTGCAAGTTAGTCCAAATAGACCCGCAACTAAACCTTAACAGTCTTAGAAATTTCTTCATCCCTAGAAGTATCAACATGAAGAGGCCTTGAAAAAAAATCATTAGCTAATATTGAAACTGAAAATACAATCACAAGAACTTAAAGCCAGTGACAGAAATTTTTTCATCCCTAGCAATTTCTTCTCAACCTTGCATGATTGCAGCGATCGGGGTTGCACAATGCAAAACGACTGTAGCCCACAGTGACTTCTCATCAGCAGGAACCTTCTGCATTTGAACTTTTTCGAAATTTGCATCAAATAATCTGCAACAACTGTCACCAAATGATCTGCAGTGTAAAATGAAATTGGCTAATAAGATATATAATGTATTACATAAATTTGCAAAAGTGTAGTCATATAAAAATGTCTGAAGATAACAGCATTGGTTGCTAAACATACATCTAAGGCCATTCTAACCATATTTACTACGATATTTTAATGAGATGCTGACAAGTCAACACGAAATATTAACTGAGATAACGAATTTGATGGAATCCGTTCAATTGGCTTAGTTTTGTAAGAAATAAAAAAAAAGGCTCAGATTTGAAAATGAGATATCAGAATAGACCTATTTCTCTATGTATTCCAATTATATACCAAAAGAATTTGGGTTACAATCCGAGATGGTTTTTATACATAACATCGAACCATAAAAATGAGCATAATATGTTACCGTGATTCTCTTGTACTCCACTAGGTCCTGAATTTCACTGCCCCGGATGATAGGTTTATTCGGGACAGATACTTGCAAATATGAGATTGATTCAAACCATTGCTTGTATTCAGCATCTGCTCCGATATCTTCTATCAACCGTTCCACATCCATGTAACTTCCGGAGGTATGGTCCCTCTCGACGCATGTCTTAGAACTTACTTCCAGTTTGTATTGAAACATGTATTTCGGCTTTTTACTTTTCTTCACATCAACTTCAAGCTGAACATACACTTTCTGCCGGTGGTAACCAAGTTGGTGCACGATTCTGGTTGAATTATACATTGTGCACTCATTCCGAAAAAACAAGGGTCCATGGTACAAAGAAATTGGATATTTTTCATAAGCATATCTCCGATCGACATGGGGTCAAATTTCACATCCGTGATGTCGTCCCACTTCAAGTTATTTAACGAAAACCTTATGCGCACCAAGTCTCAAGCTTGATGGCTTGAGGACACCCCTCTACTTTTTACCGCATTACAATGGGACCCCGCATCCCATACTGTTTCGTTTGCTACAAATCTCTTACTCACTCCCGAAAAATATTTGTATATCCAAACCTATGTTCACGTACGTATACATACGACATTATGATTACCATCCAAATATAAGTTACCAAAAATACTAATCAAGAATGTCCTAATAGTTCTTGTCTGAATCTAAGGTAAAACAAAATAAAAACATATTAGAATTATAAAAGGGGATCAGAAATTTCTTACTTGGAGAAAAGTTATATTACCACCCATTTGCCGATACTTCTTCCGAGAAGCTTCTCTCAAATTCTTGACTAAAAAGGCAATGCAAATAGTTCCCAAAGAATATCTAGAAGCTTTATTGACATTTATAAACAATTGAAGGTATTTGGCGCCCACTAAGTTCCCTGTTTTTCCGAAAATATCGCGCACCATTTCTACAAACATTAAGAACGTTGTAACAGTCCACTTGATTTCGTTTGGGGATAGAGGAATTTTTCTTTTCACGCTCCCCTTAAAACGATGCCTCAATTCTGTTAGCTCGAAGAATTTCAATCTCTTTTCTTTATTTTAATTTGCTTCTCCGTCAGGGATTTCTGATAGGTGCCAAATATTGGATTATTGCTTATCATTTTATTAGCACTTATCCCATTTTGCATACCATTAATTCTCTTTTTGTAATGAATTATGTATTTTACTCTCCTCAAGGATAAATACTTAATGCTATTTAATTTTGTATTTTTAGGTTCTAAATAAAGATTGGATGAGTTGTGGAGCGAAAAGAGCAAAGACATGGGAGAAAGCCGACAGAAACTTTGGCAGAAAGGCAGTGAAGAATGTGGTATGGAAGACTCAAGGATAGAAGTGGGCTTAAAAGGAAGAAATTGTTCTTAAAGAAGAAGTGGGCTCAGAATTTTCTAAACCCAAACTCTAAACCCAAGCCCAAACTCTAAACCCTAAACTCCAAACCCAAACCCATTCTTCTGTAGCCATCAGATCGACCCATCATCTCAGAAATCCAACGGAGTTGCTTCGCTGTTCGTCAGAGTTCGCTGTTCTGACCAATACCATATCACCTAATTCTAATCTCACCCGTCGGATTCATCCATCAACATTTCATCCAACGTCTTCTCCTCGCCAAACTTCAGATTTAGATGTCTCCGTCTCACACCGTAGTACCTAACTCTTTTCTAAACAACAACCAAACACTCCCTTCAATCGAACCCATCATCCCCTTCTCTCCTCTGCAAAAAAACAACTCGACCCATACCTTCTTCTTCTTCTCCTGCTTCACCATCACCATCACCTACTCGAGCAGAACTCGAGTAAACAAAACCACCATCACCTCCCCTACCTCAAACCCTTCATCCTACCTATTTCCCCTATCTTTCTAGCCTTCTATTTCATCAATTTCTCCTCTTTTCTCCCTCTGCAACCCTAGGTGAGAGATTGATGAATTAGGATAAGCTAGAGACGCAATTGGACCAGGAGATGGAGCAGCAGAGTGTATCGAAGAGAGGGAGCAGTTATCAGAGAAGAGTGGTGAGTATTTTTTTCATATTTTTATAAACCCTAATTTCTGAAATTAGGTTATTTTGGGGAAGAGCATTGTAACTATAAATTGGGATGCGGTTTGTGTGAAATGGGTATGCTTGGATTAGCCGGTGCACCCACTGTTAGTTTTTAGGTTTGTATTTTTTTTTGTTTCAATTCCAATTCAACTCAGTTCATGTGCAGTTCCATTATGTTCATCATGTGCTAATTAGTTTAATTAGGGTGTTGGTGAAACTCTGATCCTATTACTAAGTAATTCTTGTTATGTTCCTGTTGTGCTGAAAAGGCTAGGATTGAATATCCTTTAGGTTAGTAGAACACCTAAGTGGTTGACCTTTAGTTAGTTGGTTAATGAGAATACTATCTAATATTAGGAAGATGACCATCTTAGTGCTTTTAGTTTCCTTTTTAGACCCAACCCTTTGATGAGCAGCAGGCATTGAACCTCAACTGCCATCTAGTTAGTCAGTTGAGCCTAGAAGCTCACTGATAACTATACTAGGGACAAGAGCAAGAACTAGGATGACTTAGCTTAGGAGAAAGGTGGATTCAAGACCCTAGTGTTCCCCCAATTCCTTGTTTGCTTTTGTATTGTCACTGCCACTTGTAGAAGTCAGTTAGGAAAACAAAGAAATAATACCACACCCACCTAGTCCCTGTGGACAAACCCTTGCTTGCATACTATCTTCAATAGAACCTGTATACTTGCAGTTATTACATTGTAGGTTGTTTTATTCGCCTACCAGTTACTTTAGGAAATTACTTTAGGAAATTTTGCAGCAGCTGAACTGAACCATCATTTCGGCTTCATCCAACCAAGCAAATTTTAAACCCAAATCTTTCAAGGGTTTCCAATCAATTTTGAGTCGCACCCGGCCCACTAATAAACCCGAAATATGGACAATGTCGTCCGGAATTATTGTCATTTCTCCGGTGGGGAGATGAAATGTGTCATTCTCGAAATAAAATCTCTCCACGAATGCGGAGATGTCAACTCTATCGACCTCATGATGGGAATTGGGAAGCTTTAATTGTGTTATATATCCCGACTTGAGCACAATTTCTTGAACCTCCTCACATTCCTCATCCAATTGCCAACTTAACATTGTTTCAAAGAGAATGTAGAGCTTCAAAATTCTAGCATCATTTTTTGGATACTACATAGTAAAAAATACATTGGTCAATAATATTTCTATAAAAAATTACCAAGATTACAACTTCACATTACCCGGTGACGCCAAATTTTGACAATGATATGGTCTTCATATCCAAATAGGACTTCACCATTATCCTTGGGTAGACCATCACCGATCTCTTCAAGCAGCAACAACTGGTTAACAATGTTGTTATTTGTATTTTTATTTTATTCGGACACTTCTTCGGCCCATTCTACTGAATGTGGTTCCTCAATGTCTTCCTCATCAACTTGGTCAACAAAATTATCTGACTGTTGTTCCTCGATAACTACTTCTGTTCCACCAACATTAGGCCATGAAAGTTCTACATCATTGGGTGAATTGGAATGTTGGGCAATTGGTTTCATAACAATAATTTCTTCTGTCGGATCTGTAGTTTTGGCAGAAAATTCTTTGGTTGTAATCACCCGCTCCTTCATTCTGTAACTGGATTAAAATGTTTTGGGTTTGTTAATTTACTACTAAAGATAATTAGTAACATCACTAATTAACATTAACTGACATAAAAAGACAACAATTCAAATTAGGGAGTGGAAGTTAATTGGTTACCACCATGTGAGTGGTAAAGTTATGGAATTGAAACGATTTGGTCTCTTTATATTCCAGTACTTTCAAGTTTGAAAGCACAGAGAATATGCAATACAAACCTCATATCCCTTTTTTTACTACACAAATAATTTTGTTAGTTGTAGAACAAATCATGGCTGAAACATATTCGCCGCCAATAACCTGAATCTATGAATATGGTTTCTGTCAGACATTCTGAATGAATCGACGGCTTGAGAGTAGGAATGCACAACTTCTGAATATTCCTGATGTTTGTTTTACCTTTGTTGACCAGTCAAATTTTAGGGGTCGTTCATATTATCATCCTAAGTGGCCGAACTAAGTATTGGAATAATTTTAAAAAATCGATAAGTTTCATGTTCGACAGTCTTGTTCACTAAATGGACGAACTACGCCTGCAACTATCCATGGCCTCCATTAACCAAATTTTAAAGAAACTCAACAAAATTTCTCAAGTCCAAACGAAAATAAAAAAGATGGTACAAAATTACATGGGATTTCGTATTTGTCATTTATTTCTTTTCTCTTTATCTACTCGCCAAAAAAAGTGTTTCTCTCAACCTTTTTCGGACCAACTACAAAACCAGAATGAAGTAGTTCTTCGATTATCAATGTGACATTTTTTCCATGGTTTTAATAAGAAATATAAGGGTGGTTCAGACTCTCTTCGATCGACAAACTTCTTCGAATTTGAAGAAAGATCAAAAAACTTTCCGACAATGAAAAGGTACGAGTTGTTGAGGATTCGAACCTTTCTATTATCGCCAAAAAAGGTGTTTCTCCCACCTTTTTTGGACCGGCTATAAAACCAAAATGAAATAGTTTTTCGATTATCAATGTGGTTCGTTTTTTCATGAGAAATATAAGGGTAGTTCAGGCTCTCTTCGAACAACAAACTTCTGCGAATTTGAAGAAAAGTTCAATAAAAATTCCCTACAATAGAAAGGTTCGAGTTGTTGAGGATTTTGGGAATGTTATTGCAAAGCTAATATACCTATTTGAGGGTAAAGGGTGATTCAAGGGTAACATCAGCATTTGGTTTTTCCACTGAGATGTCCCTTAGCATAATTGCCGGATTTGGGTTAGTAGGTTTAAGCCCACTGAGATGTAGCGCAAACCAAACTATTTGTCATGCTCAAAGACAGTGCAAGTAGAGGCCCACTGGATTGCTTACTTCAAGTTTGAGGCCCACTGAATTGCCCACAAAGATTTCTTCTCCAACATTGAGCTATGTATAGGCTGTGGTGGAACACGGTGTCTTTCAGAGGTTCACCTAGTGAGATTCAAAGGACAGTGTCTATGACTAGTACTCTTTTAAAAGTCTGATTTGAACTTCAGCAACAAAGACTAGTTTTTCAGCAGCAAATCAAAAGAAAATACTGAAAAGAAGAATCAATTCGCAAAAGCACCCATTTCTAATTACAAATAGAAATTTGCATAAACATCGATATTTTTCTTTCTTTTCACATTGCAGCACAGCTTAGAATATACTAGGTGAAACCAACTACCGGTAAACAGATTATAAATAGCAGCCGAACTAACTGAACTAACTAAACACCTCTATATCAACAATGGTACCATCAGGTAAGTAATCCTAATGAGTATAAGGATCAAGAACCACTGTTTCTTACCCAATTTTAAGTAGGAAAGAAACAGTGAAACAAGACAAAAGGAAGTTCTCAATCCAACCTTCTGAGGAGGTATGCGACTTGGACTTCCTTGGTCAAGGGCATGATCCAATCCCCGTATAAATCTGCAACTAAGCTTGGCCTAATTTTGTAGACTGGGTCAGATCCATCAGTATTTTCACTAGTGTTAACTTCTTGACCATATGTCTTTGTCTTCATTTCGACTCTCCTCTTGACTGATGCTTCCACTTCCTCATATGTGAGTAGTTGCATCAATCTATCTGCATCCTGCAAAATCAGTATAAGAAATAGAGCTGTAAATGAAGATTGCCCAATGGAAAACAGAAACAAAAGTAGGCTCGAAACTGTACTTGTGCTTTAATGGCAGCTTCATAGACAGCAGGGGAGGCTCGAAATTTTGCCTCAGCCACGTATTTACCATAATGGATTCTCTTAGAGAGTGCCTACAAGCAGAGCGAAAATACAAAGAAGAAAGACAGTAGATAAGTCTCAATTTCCTTTTACGGTTTTGGCTAGTTACAAGAAATACATCATGTACCGAATAAGAAAGGATGCCAGGACACAAACCAAAGCTACAGATGTTACGATGACCTAGTCAATAGATTGTTGGCATGTCTCTTAGCTAATTTCCTATAACCAAGTTTCACATATGAGATTGATTCTATCTATCCGGGTGGCAACAAATTAACATCAACTTTCTTGGTTAAGTCTTACAGAAGGACTTGTCTATCCCCTTCCTAGGGCAGTTGTTGATTACAACTTGTAAGTCTTTTGAAAGGCAAGATGAACACATAGTTCTTCTGCACCACCATACTAGGTAAAGTTCTTGCAAACATCCATTTTTCATGAACTATTGGGTAAAATCAAGACAAAATCGATAGTATACACTAAGTTAGTTACTAACACGAAGATAAGAAGAAGCATAGTTGGTTTCTAATTTCTTATGTAATACTGCGACCATCATAGTCGAACTCCATCTTTTAATTGTAGAGGGATTGATTACTATGTGAAGCATGACATATTCAAGAACTTACCTGGAGGCATATTGTGTCGCAAACAGCAGTTGATCCACAGTTGCCATCATTCCCTTCTTTAACCAATCTGGGGAGAAGCTTCTTAAAGTACATATCCCAGATCCTATGGTTAATGTTGATAGAATCAGCTATGGGATGCAAAACCTATATGGAAATCATATATTGAGTGCTTAGTTAGAAAAAGATCCCCAAGCAGAAAACATTAGCAATAATGATAACGCAGTAACTGACTGAAGGTCATAATTGTCTTTGATTGAGAAAATGGTCATACCCAGACAGAGTAACAAAATGAAAGAGATTTTGGTTTTATAAAGCAAGACCAGTACAACTTTATAAAATCAGCATTATTTTATTAAATGCAAAAGGACCTTGAACATGTGACTTGTATTGGATTCCGTAACTTCTAAAATCAAATGAAAACCAGAGAATCTCAGGGACTCAAGAAAGCTGGTCCAAGTTTCTGCTTTCTGCTTTAGTGTACAACTGGTTGTTGAGAATTAATATGCATTTTCTAGTTCTAAAAGAGAAGATTGAGAAGAATTTTGAGTGTACTCCATCATTCAGGAATCGGGATTTTGTTCTGCAGGATTTTACTTAGCATCTCACTAGTGAACATCATTTTTAAGCGACAATAAGGAAATAGTAACTAGGCCACATCACATGTTCGGACTAACCTGTGGGTACTGCAATGGTGGTAGCACTGGCTCGGGCAAGTCAGATGGGAAGAACGGATGTTCATCAGGACTCTTGTATCTCCCGACCTGAATTGACATAGGAAACTCAATTAAAGGTCAGGAACAAAAAAAAAGTCTGTATTTCGTACTTCATCTTTTCATCTGGATAACTTTCCTACCTGAGCATGGAGGGTTTCCGTTCCCCTGACCATGTACTCAATCAGAGATCCATGAAAACCATCAATTGCAAAGGTGTCAGCTGTATAAGTTTCAGAATTGTAAGAATACTGAGCCCTCTCCAAAAGGCTAAATATTATGCTATCTTCTTGGCGGATTAAGGAGTGCCTTATACTGTCCAAAGTCAAGGTGTCACTCTCATCCACTCTCTTCTTGCTTTCTGATCTTCTACAATAATATAAAGCTCAATGTCAGAGATTGATCTACGAGGATCAATGATAACGAGTAAAATATCTTTAAGATTTAAAATCTGTTTAGAATATATGCTGACTAAGCAATAGATTTAACAATTTTGGTTAGTCAAATTCCCCAGACATTCTGACTAAGCATTTCAGTGATGTCTTGACTAGATGTGTGCATAAGAGGACAGAAAAAAACTTGGCTTGTCATAATAGATTACATTCATCGAACACCAACATGGGGCCTAAGCTAATTTGTGAAAGATCTGGAAGTTTTGCGAAGTATTAAAAACAACTCCTATCATTAATTACTTTCGTAAGCATTTAAAAGTTGTATTTCAGCAATAAATTAGAAACATCGCACACCACCGTGTTTATAGCAATAGAACAAACTCAAACCAAATAATAAATGATCTAAGCACGCAATTGTACTCATCCTCATTGAAGATATCGTATAGCAGCATATGCAAGGCATTGTTATTGCCACGTGATCGGTTATGACATCCTATTAGCAGATATCTACGACGACATCTACAAGGTGAAACCGTAAAAAAATAAAATGTTTTGTCGATAGTGAGTCTTAAATGTATCACATAAGATGTTATAACCTCAGAAGACCCAGCACGTGGTCATAAACAATGTCGAATAACATGATGCAGTTGGGGTGGGGATTAAACGAGAGTCAGGATAATTAATGTCTGTGCACGTTACAGGACCACCAATACCCAAAACTAGCCCCAGCAGCAACAATTCTAGTTTACCAAATGTATCAGCTTACGTTATACAATAAAAACAATCTAGACATGCACATATGGATGTTTTAAATTGCCAAAATGAGCTTGAAGTCTTAATGCGTAACCGATTGGAGTACATAATTGAACAACCTAGCTAATACGGCATGAAATTTCAAAATCATAACCAGATAATTCTTCCAACAACTCAAAACTCTACCAGTATGTAACTGAAGCAGTTGCTCACACATCTTAGAAAAGTAAAGCAAACCCAATGTTATAAACGTGACTGACTATTAAATGAATATAACTTAGAGCCTTCTAAGGAAAAGTAAGTCCTTTAAAAAAACAATTTTTAATCTCCAAAACTCATAGAAACCCAAAATCAAAGCAATCTGAAGCAACATTATACCAAAATTCAAGTAATTTAACAAGAAAGGAAAGTAAAATATCGTTGTATACATACGAAGAATGAGATGTTGCCATTGATGATGAAGCTTTGATAGGTTGAAACCCTGTTGTTACTGTTGAACCCTTCTTAACGATGATAGAGTTTCCTTTTGGTTTTAGAGTGAAAATAGAAGAAATGGGCACTCTTAAATTATTCTTTGAAACATGATTACGATGAATAGTACTGTAATTGGCACAAGTATGTGATTTAACTCTCAATAGCTTCCCCTCCATTGATGATATTTCAGAAGAAGAAGCTGGAAATTAGGAAGACAAAAAATTCCAATTCTGATTGTACAGAGAGAAAGAATAATGGAAGAATTGGGCAATTGAATTTGAAAGTGAGAAGAGTAAATGAGTTTGGTTTTATAAGGAGAAAATTGAGAAATCCCTTATTTGTAACGTAAAAGAAATTCTTTCTTTTTTTTGTGTTTTTAGTGGGAGCACTGGGAAGAGGTGGAGGAGGAAGTAGGTGGTGTTAGCCAATAAAATGTTAGGTAGGAAAAAATAAAAGGTCCAAATAGACATCCATTTCCATATATCATATATATTCTCCACCAAATCTCATAAACAAACAAACAAACAAACAAACAGGAGAATGTAGGGTCTGTTTGGATGTTATCACACCTTTTTTCTTTCTTTTGTTCAAAACAAGCATCCTGCTTATTCTTCTTTAAGAAGTTTGTAACCAGGGGCAGAGCCAAGATCTCAGGAATAGGCGGACAAATTACCAATCAATGTCTGTAAAAAGGTTAAAAAGGCTAATAAAATGGGTTAAATTAGCTCAAATTAGGTTGGGAGCTCATATTTGAGGGGGTGCACATGACACCCATTTTTCAATATGGCTCCGCTCCTGTTTGTAACTGCACGAAATTCCATAGCGTACAGGACACCCATCCTCTTTTGTTTATACTGCGATCAAATTTTCAAAATTAGAATCTCATCTATGGCTAAGATCAAAATTGTGTATGTATCATTGGGAATGACAATTAAATCAGCATTCAAACTGGTTTAGCTGGTTGGGTCTGCTCAAGAAAATTACACCTAATTGTGATGCATAAAAAAAAGTGAGCTAATAATATCATCGATCCAATATCTCACTCATAGAACCATGAAAAATTAAATAGCCTCCCAATTCTATTATCCAAAAAATCATAAACATCTACCTTCCCCAAAATAGTCCCCGGGACAAAATTATCTCGCCACACTCAAAAACTGGAAACTACACTGCCTCTTCTGGATACAAATGTCTAACTCAGGGTCAACCAATTCATACCCCTCTACCACCAACCAAATTTCTATGGACTCTACCGTGTCCACCAAAAATTCGGCTTTTCTTGTGGAAAGCCATCAGTGAAGGATTACCAACCTTCTCTCTCTTACATCACATCCATTTGACCAACTCAGACATATGCCCAAGATGCAACACATCACATCCATATGCCCAAGTCACCTTCTAATTCATTGTCCAACAACAACTAACTCTTGGAACACCTTATTCAATCAACTTACTAATTCACCGAACCCCAATACCACCCAAAATTTCATCCTAAAGCCCCAAACAACCATTTCCCAAATCCTCCAACAACCTACATCAACATCTGTAATATCATCCTTCTGTTTCCTTTTTTGGACCTTATGGCTGGCTAGGAATGATCTAATATACCAACAAAAACAAACTACCTCGGAAGAAATCCTAGCTTGGGCACAAAAAATGCAACACGAATACTACGGGGCTCTACACTCTTCACCACCAATCACTCCAGGAGATACACCAATACTCAACCATCTAATAAGAGATAAAAGGATATCATCAATTTCGGTAAAATGGTTTGTGCCAAACATCAACTAGATCAAGATTAACACCGATGGAGCAACCAGAGGACATCCAGGATTCGCAGGGCCAGGATTCATTTTCCGAGATTCAGACGCACGAACTTTATTGGCTCTATCTCATCCACTAGGAATTACAACTGCCTTAACAGCGGAAACTTGGGCTATGCTTTTAGCTTCAAGAACAACAACAGAAAGACAATGGCCAAGAGTTCTCTTTGAAGCCGACTCAGAAAACTTATTGCGCTTCATCACTTCCTCTGCTCCTCCACCTTGGCACATAGCAGAAATGATTGGGGAAATACAACAACAAATCCCGCAGGTTGCTATTCAGCACAACTACAGAGAAGGAAACCAAGCAGCCGACGGATTGGCCAATCATGCAGCGGATGACAGTCTAACAGGAAACTCACCAACCAAAATCTGGGACCAGACAATCTCATTTTTTATCAACCAAATTTTATTTCATGATTCCGTGGGTATCACATACCCACGATAAATTATAAACTAAGTTTTTATAATAAAATGCATGCTTCAAAAAAAATTTTTAACCTAGTATAAAATCTTGTAAAGGCATGTATATGTAAAGAGCATTGTGGAAAACATGTAAGTTAAACCAACTACTTTTTTGTTTAAGACTTGGGATTATAAGACTATAGGAACAAATTAGTACAATATTCAACACAAACACTCCCTTCTGAACTAATCTTCTTCTTCTAAGTACAAAATCAGCTCCACCTATGACTATTGAAGCACCTAGATTACGTTTGCAATCTGTCCATTAATTTAATGATATCATTATTTATTAATATAATTAATAATAATTGTATGATAAGAAGTTGTTGTTGAATGATAAAGAAGATGGTGGCATCTGTAAAATTAAATAATAGAGAGCACATCTTTAATGTGCATAGATTCTTCTTCAAGACTTTTCAGTTGAATGATAGTTATACGCATTCAAACATTCTCCCCAAGAACTAAAATACTAAAAACAAAGTAAGAGCTTCTCTGATGGTGAATATGGATATTTTCTACGTAGCATCCTTTTTAAGACATCATCTAGGTATAAAATTCTACCACCTTCGTACCACATATGTAGGCGGATGGGGTTAATTTTCGTGGATTAAGAAAAGTGCAACTCATAAATTTTCATGTTTTACCCTTTGTCCTATTTATAACACTATTATCTATGTACCATAAATAAGGGTATGGCTGGAAATTGGACTACGCTTATATATTGGTACAGGGGAAAATGAAAATTCTGCACATGTAATAGGTACGGAGGGAGTAAATATTAAGAGAAAATAAATTTTATCTCCAACCCATAAAGTGTTGTATTCTTCTTTTACTTGTTTATAGGTATAGTATAATTGGTTAAAATTATTTCCATTTTTGTTTTTAATGATTTTTATTAATAAAAGTGTGACTAGAATGAGAAGACATCCTCTAAGTGAATGTCTAAAACTAGAGGTTCACCTAGAGGATGTCTAATTTTTTTTTGCCACATCATCCTCCTATCAATGGGTTGGAGATGAATTTTTATAAAAATGGTTGTGTTTCCTATGTGGATGAAATTTTTTTCCTTCACACACATTCCATTAGAGAAGCTCTAAGAAAAGAAAAATAAATACATCCAAGTTGACCTTTCCACTATCTTACATATTCCCTTAAATAACTCACTTTATGAAGTATTGGGATGCAATTGGGTCCATTTCGCACAGGCGTAATAGAAGGAGATAGTGCAGTCAACGGTGTGGTCAATGGTTGCATTCAGAGTTTTCGTGTTTAGCATGAGTAATGCTACACATATCATCGGGAGATAATCCCGCGGATTCTCCGTTTGCATAGGGGGTTGTTAAAGGAGGGGTCCATCTCTTTCTTACTCTCACTCGGTATCCGCCACGGGATTATCTTCCGGTACCAAGCATTATTGGTTTGGCATGGTCCAAATGCAGGAAATAGCACATACTCGGTAGTTCGTACTACCTCCTTAAGGCAACATTGAATGTTCACCTCTCCATACCTGCATTGAAGTTCGCCTTCTATTGCATTATTAAACTACGCCTTTTGTCCATTCTGACTCCTAAAATTTTGAAGATAAACATTACTCTTGACTTGCTATCATCTTCTTTAACTGATATTTGTGTTTTTCATGATAACTTTGTTCTAATCTCTGCAACTCATGTTACGTACATCACAATTTAACACTAATAAAAACAATACTTTAGGTAGATATGATTTTTTAGTCTTCTGCCTCTTTTTGTAGATCCAGATTTACTTTTACAAATAAAATTCGTTTGAATATATAAAACCTATGATTTCTCTGGGTATTTAGGATGTATCTTCATCTCTTTGTGATTATGTGGATATTAATTTTAAAAAAGACCGATTTTTGTTGTCGTTGGAACGATCTAGCTTTAAGATTTTAAGCTATTTTTGGTTTTTGTCATGTGAAATGGAGGTTTTGTTGCTAATCAGCTTCATGCTAATCAATTTCATGAAATTAAGCTTCGAAAGATAAAAAAAAAAATCATTAAATTAGTACAGATCATCAATCAGAAAACGTTAATTTGACAATGAAGACCTTGATAATATCAAGTCCATGGCGATCTTCTATTTTTTAAAATTGTTGGTAGTCTGATATGGAGTATCTTTAGTATTGAACTTTTCCAAGCAAGCCAAACACCTATTTGTGTACTCCCTGTAGTTTGAATGCACGACTTCCTACTGCTAGTAATCGGTATTACCTTGCGCTGGTAAAATTTGCATGCCAAACGGACCCTTAGTGATAGCTTTCGAGTGCAAAAATGGGTCTCTCGTATATTAATCCATGGGAATTACCTATAATGCAAAAAATACTTTAACATGGCATCTCATGATTTCATATTCAAGCTAAAGGTTTGAGACATCAAGTTCATTCGTTAATATAGACTTTACTTAAGTATTCATCTTTCTCGTTTGAACATTTTTTATTAAAAAAGACGATTACTCAAAATAATTCGAGTTGATTTTGGATTATACTATAAATTTACTTTGATTTATATACAAATTTTTAATATATTTTTATTGTGTATTGCTATTTCTCTTGATTTGCTGAAAGTTGTAGCTTACAACGAGATACTTAAACTACAAGTTTACAATATCCTCCCATGAAAGAGAACTTATATTGTCGTGTTACCCTCAAAAGCACCTTTTCTTGAACACCATAAATACAAGTTTTTCTTTCACCGCAATCAACAGATCATCTTGCCTCTTGTGACGACCACCATGCACCCCTTAAGTTTCTCTCCTTCCATAACTCCCAGATGATCGCATAAGGTATTGTCTTCCAAATAATAAAATTACGTTCATTAGACTTAGTTATCCTCCACCCTCTCATACAAGCCAGAAAACTCTCTATCATCACCATTTTAAATGTTAAGCATTGAACAAATAATTCAACAACAATTGCTCCCATTCACAATGTATAAATAAGTGTTCACTTGTCTCAAATTCCTTGTTGCATAATAAACACACAGTCTAAGACAGATTGATTCTCCTACTCGCCAGCATGGTTCTAGTTGGAACTGAATTATACATATCTGCACACACACAAAAGAAGACTTTATGGGTATATTCTTACCACCGATCAGATTACCAAACATACAGTCCTCATGTGCCTCGATCAGCTTGTCATAAATCTTTTTAGACAAAATATCACCAATTACAGTATCATCCTCATTCTCCAGCACCATAATATTTCTCACATCATGCTTAAGCTCCAGTAAATCAATTCTTTCAGCCGGATCCAGAGGTCTTTTGAAAGATAAAGTCCAGGTATCTCGTCGATAATCTGCAAGAGAACCATACTTGTTCAAACTCAACTTGTATAATCTTGGATACTTCTCACTTAAATCCCTATTTTTCAACTACAATCATGCCAGAATCTACAACCTGAACCATTCTTGAGTTCAGTATCATCACAACTATGGAAGTCAACTTTTGATTTTCTATAGCAAGCCACATACTCCTACCAATAGTATCTTTAGAATTTGCAGGAAGCAAGAAGAAATCATCTCAGTTAGTCTTCTCACAAATTAATTTTCTCCACCACGTTTCCTTTTCTTTTGCATATCTCTAGTGCCACATAGCTAACAAAGATATATTGACGCTCCTTAAGTTTCTGATTCCTAGACCCATCCCAAACTGATAAAAGTCCACCACTATTACCACTACTTCCTTGTGACAGAATAAATTTCCAGACAAAATCACCATCATACCAAAGTTGTCTAATAAACCATGAAGTCATTTTTTATGATTTTAGTTCTTGGATTGGGCAGACTATGGGTTTATGAATAAACTTAAGTCTTTGACAGTCACCTGCTTATCGTAAGCATTCAAACCCCTAATATTCCATCTAATGATTTTGATACCAATTCAAAACAACAAGCTCTCTTGAGTTAACTTCTATCTTTTCTTTTTCTGATTCTGATTCTGCTTCCGTTAGAACTACCACTTTCTATACTATCATGCATCTCCCTTCCAGCTGTAAGTGAAGCATACCTGTGTTGGTACTTGCTCAATATTTTCCCAATCACCAATTTTTCCTGTGTTTCATCTTCCTTTCTCAAACCTCCCACTTTGCTACAAAGTTCAAAGACCAACTTAGAAGTAGAGAAAATTACTTCAGTTGAGTCAATATTAATTTTATGCTAGTACCCTAAGTTAAGAATAATTTGATCCTCTGCCACCGTGAAAAAACTCGCGTCTCTCCTAAACTCCGACTCCTGAAGCTGAATTTCATCCTCGACCACCCTTGTTTCCAAATTTGTATCCTCCACCAAATTTATATTAACATGAAGTTCAACAAACCCATTATTATCATCCAAAACTCCAGTAGGAGGAATATCATCCTGAGATTTAGAAACCAGAATAATTTTTTTGTTACCTTCTAGCATAGCATTCTCAGTTATTCCCCCCACTTTTTTTGTTGGATCCAAAATTCCATTTCCATTAATCTCAGAGGGAGTTGAATTCCTGGAATCAGAGTTATAACTCTTGTCAAAGTAAGTCTGGTGTTGCGACTCAGTTCTGCCCGGCTCACCCGAGTTTACCACGTCCAATCTCTTAGAAACCGTAACAACCTTAACGGAGCTGGCATCAGTATTAAGTATTAACCGTATTTTAAATTTTTGAATTTGCAAGAGTTTGAATATTTTCAAAATTTTCAACTACTTTTGATACTTCTGCATATTCGTCTTACTTGCAGGGGGAAATTTGAACTCCCATTCCAAATATCGCATATTTTCTGTCTTCATCTTCCACCACCATCAACGCCAGGATATCAACAAAGTTTCCTTTGACCGACAATCTGAAGAATTCTGAATTCTCAAACCTCAAAGTATCATCATCCACCATTGCTAATGCTTCTTATTTTGAACCATTTGATGAGACCGTTCATTGACCTTAATGGGATTCTAATTTGCTCATCCTGATTAATACTCCCCCCTTTCCTAACTGGTTTTTTCTTTTCTGCATTCTTCTTCTATGGTACAGTGTCGTCTCTAACGAGCTTCCCACCCTTTATCACCAGACCATCTAGAGACTCGAATATTTATTCCCTTGAAAGACCAGGATTTTGGACTTCGCAAAGCAATCCATTGTTGTCATTAACTTGGCAAAATTCTTATTTAAGATTCTGAAATCTATATAGTGACTTCATCTAAGATTACACTTCTGCTTCTGGTACCAAAACGTGCGACCACAACGTGTTATCTGGGGTCACATAGTGTTAGAGCACTGCTCGGTCGAACTTTCAAGCGTTGCTATCTCAAGCTTGTTTTTCAAGTTTAGTTGTCAAAACTATAATTATTGATTTTATAGTCTACATATAGCTATGTCTTGGATTAGGATATAATGTGTAGTTGAGCTTTAGACTTCACGACATTCATCGATTGAAGACGAAGATCTACTAAGGGGAGCTTGGAGGAACTTCATAAACAAAAGGTATGTAGAGACTTGAACTCATCTATCACTCATAAGTATATTCTATTTTATCTCCTATTGAGACTAAGTCGTATATCTATATAGACTTTATATTATACACATTTGATATTTCGATCTGAGTTTAACTCGCTTATATCTTTCTCAAAATATGTGTTGGAAAGCTTTTTACTTTAACTGCGTTCATCATTATTCTTGACGAAAGTCAAAAGATGATCATGTAAAAATCGCCATGTAACATCTTACATGATTTGTGTGAGACAGTCATTTGATGTAGACTAGGAATGTTTCGTATTGATTGTTCGATCAATTGAAAATTGCTTATAAGCTAATAGTTTGTGTGAGACAGCTATTGTCGTCTTCTAAGAATGTTTTAATGATTGAAATGGGAGTTTAGAACAATTAATCATTGTCTAGATATAGCACAATATGCATACCAGTGTGCAAACTGTTGTAAGAATAATTCAGGTCTGGGAACCAAGTATGCTTACCCATATGCGAACGGTTTTAACTGTCAAAGTCTGGGAACTAAGTTTGCATACCCGTTTGCAAACTGTTTCACCTGAATTCGGTCTGGAACGACAGTTTGCGTACCCGTTTGCGACCTGTCAGAAAAGATCATGTCTGGAACTTAAGTTTGCGTACCCGTTTGCAAACTTATGTGGTTAAGTTCTAAAACCGGTTAAGTATGATTTCATACTCATGAAAAAAATACATTTATAAATTAAGGAATGCAATCTTTGCAAACCGTGGCTAAAATGTTCATGAACTGATTCTTTTGAATCAGTAAGATTTTGATTCAATTGTGTCTTGTATACTTCTATGAGAATATAAACAATTGAACAATTCTATGAGTAACACAATTAGATTCGTTTGGTTATTATGTGATCTATAAGTGTTGAAATGAACATGGTTAACACAAAAGTATTCATATGGCTAACTTCGGTTAACTGTTATTGAGCCAACTCAATATACACGTTTAGGTACGGTTACCCATATCTAAATGAAGGTATATTTCACTTGTGTGTAACAAGACAAGACCATATAACGATGGAGAGATATTGCCTTTGTATTAAGCAAACTTAGCTTGAATCTTAAATCATGTTTTCATCCGATAGTGGATATTGATTGCTTTGTTACAAAGTTATCAAACCCTATTTTGAAGACTATATAAGGGAGAACTCTAGCAACTGGCAAACCTAATCCCCACACCTCACTGTGAGACTAGTTGCGACTAGAGTCGATTCTCCTTTAACCTAGGTTTTTCCTAAAACCATTATAGGTTAACGACTTAAAAACTTTATTGGGATTCTGAAGCCAGACCCAACTATTTTTTTTGTAGTTGCGTGTTCTGATCTTACTTGTTTTATCGTATTGAGTACTATCTTCTCTAAAAGTTGCTCGAGATTTATCTCCGATAAGTAAGATACAAAAAGTAATCACAAAGCTCTTCGTCTCATTCTTTCTGATTCCACAATAACTTGTTCTAGTACCATATAGTTAAGTTACTGTGAAGTGATTGATATTTCTAGGTTGTTCTTCGGGAATATAAGACTGGATTATCAATTGGTTCATGTTCACCTTGATTTCTCAAAAGACGGAATAAAAACTTCGTAAGTATTTCTGTGGGAGATAGATTTATCTATCAGAATAGACTTTTCTGTGGGAGACAAATTTGTTTATCAAGTTTCGACTTTGGGTCGTAGCAACTTTTAGTTGTGAGTGAGATCAGCTAAGGGAATCAAGTGCGTAGAGTCCTGCTGGGATTCAGAGGCATAAGGAACGTGATTGTACCTTAATCAGTGTGAGATTGGTTAGGGCTCAACTACATTCCAGCATGAAGTTAACTTGTAGTAGGCTAGAGTCTGTAGCGGCTTAATACAGTGTGGTATTCAAATCTAGACTAGGTCTCTGGGTTTTTCTGCATTTGCGATTTCCTCTTTAACAAAACTTTTGGTGTCTGCGTTATTTCTTTTCCGCATTATATTTGTTTATATAATTGAAATATCACAGGTTGTGCGTAGTTCAATCAATTGGTAAATCCAACCTTTGGTTGTTGATTGACACTTGAGCATCGGTCTTCGGTACCGTTTAAGTTTGTTTCTCATAA